>NC_067495.1:130637246-130833414 GCF_947179515.1 Apodemus sylvaticus
TTGGGGGAGGATTGGGGAGGACAGGGTTTATTTGGCTCATACTTCCATTTCATTGAAATAAATATAGGGCAGAAACTCAAACAAGGCAGGAACTTGGAGGCAGGAGCTAATGCAGGAGGGATGCAGCTTGCTAGCTTAGTACCATGGCTTGCTCAGCTTGCTTTCTTATAGTACACAGGACTACCAGCCCAGGGATGGCACCACCCACAATGGGCTGGGCCCTCCCCCATCAATCACTAATTGTGAAAATATCCTACAGTCAGATCTTATGGAGGCATTTTCTCAATTGAGTTTCCTTCTTTTTTAGTGTCTCTAACTTGTGTCATGTTGACATAAAACTAGCCAGAACACTGTGTCGCATAGAGAATGCCACCTAAACAGGACTGGAAGAGTGGCCTTATAAATAGCTATGGTAATGCATAAGGGGCAAAAAAAAATCTCACAGGGTTCCACCCTTAAACAAAGAACTAAAGGCAAATAATGACTTCTGAGAGAGGGAGAATTAGTGTCTCCTGGGAATGAGCTTCTTAGTTTGTTGTCCAATACAAAGTAGTTGGCCTTGGAATCATATGCACAGAAACAACAAAATGTCTACTAAGCAGGTTGTATTTATAGATTTGTATGTGTTCATACACATGTATCTACATATAACATTAATAATCAAAGAAAAAGAGGCCAGGAATATGAGCAGAAAATGGAGGGGGAATAATGGATTGGAGGGAAGGGTTATGAGAGGGATGAGAGGAAAGAAAGGAAGTAGGGTTAATAATGTAATTATATTTAAATTAAAATATAGTAAATAAAATATTAAACAGTAGATCCTGGGGCTGGAGAGATGGTGCAGTGACTAAAAGTATATACTGTGGTTGCAGAGAGTTGATTTGTTATGAAAAATTCTGCTGTGAGGGAAATCATAAGCTTATGGGATTAAAGGAAGATAATGTCTATAATTAATACACACTTTCCAACATATATAACCACAAGATGAAACTACCTGGTCTACAGTTAAAAGAGATCATGGTACTCAGAGTTCTGAGGCTGGGAATGATATTTATCTTTTAGCACCAGGACCCAGCGCAGTTTTAGTAAATGTTTGTTGGATTAAATATTTTCTCCTATTACATTCACTTTTATGTTGTATCTCTTTGTTGTGCCTGATTTAAATAAATTTAGCTGAAAGAGTCAAATGCAGATATTTGTACCCAACCAATGGACAGAAGCAGCTGACTGTTGCTGTTGAATTAAGGAAAGGCTGAATGAAGCTGAGGAGAAGGGTGTCCCTATAGGAGGACCAGCAGTCTCAATTGATCTGGACCCCCAAGATCTTTCAGACACTGGATCACCAAATAGGCAGCATACACTAGCTAACATGAGACCCCCCAACACACATACAGTAGAGGACTGCTGGGTCTGTGTTCATTCAGAGATGACGCACCTAACTCTCAAGAGACTGGAGGCCCCAGGGAGTTTAGAGGTCAGGTGGGGTGGAAGGGGGGGACAGCCACATAGAGACAAGGGGTGGGGAGGTGATATGGGATGTGGAACAGTCAGAGGGTGGACAGGAGGAGGAAATAATATATAGAGTGTAAAAAATTAATGAGTGAATAAATGATTAAATGAATGAATTAAAAACTTTATTTGAAGCTACTGTGAAAAAATAACTTTAGTAACAAAGTCCGATTAGGCAAATGGTCAACTATCCTGAACTGCTTAGATTGACTAGCTTTTAGACAGAAAGAGGGGTATTTCATTTTTAAACTGATGGAGATGTGCGTAGACTGAATTGTGTTGTCACAAAAATTCATATACCAAAGGCTTGCCCACCCCTTACATGTTATTTGGCAGCAGAACCTTTAGGAGATGGTAATTTATGTTAGATGAGATCATGAGAATGAGAGGTTGATTATAATCTCTCTCTCTCTCTCTCATATATATATATATATATATATATACATACATACACACATGTATTCTTATCTCTCCACGCTCTCCTGATCTCACTTCTGTGTGAAGGCATAGTGAGTAGTTTGTTATTTTCAATCTATGAAGATGGCAATCACTGGGAACCAAATTGCCCTGGCACCTTTATCTTAGAATTTCTACTCTTCTAAATTGTAAGAAATAAATTTCTTTTGTTTGTGTTTTTCATTCTGTGATATGTATGATAACTAATGAAGGTTCTGACTGCTTTCTGTTCAATGAATAACTGAGAAAGAATGTGAAATAGAGTGGGAATAAATAAATATAGAAATGTGAGTGGAGCTAGATCATAGAAGGCATTGACTTTCAGATAAGAAATTTGGTTATGCCATAAAATTAAAGAATTCCTTAATATATGGAAAATATGTCATAACTTTCTATGGCTGTCAAATTTAGATACCTTATTATATACTGTTGCATACAAAATGAATCTTGCATTAATATGTGTTTTTGTTACTGTAACAAAATAGCTGAGACAAACTGTTTTGTGAAGAATTTATTATGAAGGTTTTTATTTCGTCTCCTGATTTTTGTAGCTACAAAGTCTAGAGCTTACATATAGAAAAAAGACTTCCTATTGTCACCTTCCCAAGGCATCTAAGAGTATCTAGAGAAAAGAGAGGGATCATGTGCATGTATGTGTGGTCTTTCTACTTCTTGTAGATACCAGTACCTAATTATGGGGTCTCCACTCTAATGATCTTATTTAAATTATTAAATTATTAAATCATTAAAGTGGCAATAACTTTAAAAAGAGTCTATGTCTTAAACATGGCAAGATAAGTTTATATTCTGTTCATACAACTAATAAGTAACTTTGGAGATTTCACTCATTAATAACTTGGAGGATGAACCATATTCAAATTATCGAGTAGTGGTTCTCAACCTGTGGCTTGTGACCCCTTTGGAAGTTGAACAACCCAACCCAAGGCCATCAGAAAACAGATTTATATTATGATTTCTAACAGTAACAAAATTTCAGCTATGAAGTAGCAACAAAAATTATTTATAATGTGTTTTAATTTCTTGGTTTCATTATTCATAAAGATGGGTTTCACTGGGCATGGTGGTGCACACCTTTAGTCCCAGCACTTGGGAGGCAGAGGCAGGCAGATTTCTGAGTTCGAGGCCAGCCTGGTCTACAGAGTGAGTTCCAGAACAGCCAGGGCTACACAGAGAAACCCTGTCCCGAAAAACAAACAAACAAACAAACAAACAAAAAAGATGGGTTTCAAGGTTGCAAGGAGGGAATGCATGCAAAGTATTTGGCATGAGCTAAAGACAGAATATAGTTGGCCCAGAATATAGTTGGCCATTATCATGCAGATCTATAAGGAAGCACTGGTGTTCTCACTTTCTCTCCATAGAGTGCCCTCTACTTGGTCTGATAAAAAAGAAAAAAGAAAAAAGAAAAAAGAAAGAAAGAAAGAAAGAAAGAAAGAAAGAAAGAAAGAAAGAAAGAAAGAAAGAAAGAAAGAAAGAAAGAAAGAAAGAAAGGAAGGAAGGAAGGAAGGAAGGAAGGAAGGAAGGAAGAAAATAAATCACAAATAAAGATTTTTCATTTACAAAACTTTACTAGTTCAAAGATGCTAATGTAGGATGGAATCTTTTCACTGTTCCACTAAATGGATCTTAAGCACATGAAATTTTGCATGATTTTATTATATTATAAACTTCTTAGTTTAAGCATATCTGTGTTAGCTGTGACATGAATGCCAATGCCATTCAACATTTCCTGGGGGGGGGTCCCATGATCTTGTGTAAACAAAAATATATAAAGACGCAGAATGGAAGTGTCTCAACTCCATTTTGTGAGGTGAGACAGTAGGAGTCAAGTTTTCAGCAATGTTTACTCTGTGGCTCAGCAGTGAAGACCTTTCACTGCTTTTCAAGAGGACCTGGGTTTGATTTCCAGGACGCACATGGTAGCTCCTAACCATCTACAGGAATCTGATGCTCTTGTCTGACCTCCAAGATCAATGCATGTATGGGGTATATGCATATCCATATACATAAAATAAAATAAATCTAAAACATTGAGTCTATTAATTATTCATAACCCTTTGACAAATCTTATGCAACTCTTCAAAGGATTAGGTTATAAAATTCCCTTCAGAAATGGAAGAAGAACTCAAAAAATGGAAAAACCTCCCATGCTCATGGATCTGCAGGATTAATATAGTTAAAATGGCCATTTTGCCAAAAGCAATATACAAATTCAACGCAATACCCATCAAAATCCCAACTCAATTCTTCATAGAGTTAGAAAGAGCAATTCTCAAATTCATCTGGAATAACAAAAAAAAAACCAGGAGAGCTAAAACTATTCTCAACAACAAAAGAATTTCTGGGGAATCAGTATCCCGGACCTCAAGCAATATTACCGAGCAATAGTGTTAAAAACTGCATGGTATTGGTACAGTGACAGGCAGGAGGATCAATGGAACAGGATTGAAGATCCAGAAATGAATCCACACACCTATGGCCACTTGATCCTTGACAAAGGGGCTGAAAACATCCAATGGAAAAAAGATAGCCTTTTCAACAAATGGTGCTGGTTCAACTGGAGGTCAGCATGCAGAAGAATGTGAATTGATCCATCCTTGTCTCCTTGTACTAAGCTCAACTCCAAATGGATCAAGGACTTCCACATAAAGCCAGACACTCTGAAGCTAATAGAAAAGAAACTGGGGAAGACCCTTGAGGACATCGGTACAGAGGGAAAGTTTCTGAACAGAACACCAATAGCATATGCTCGAAGATCAAGAATTGACAAATGGGACCCCATAAAATTACAAAGTTTCTGTAAAGCAAAGGACACCATCAAAAGGACAAGTCAGCAACCAACAAATTGGGAAAAGATCTTCACCAACCCTACATCAGATAGAGGGCTAATATCCAATATATATATAAAGAACTCAAGAAGTTAGACTCCAGAAAACTAAATAACCCTATTAAAAAATGGGGTACAGAGTTAAAGAATTTTCACCTGAAGAACTTCAGATGGTGGAGATGCATCTTAAAAAATGCTCAACTTCATTAGTCATTAGGAAAATGCAAATCAAAACAACCCTGAGATTTCACCTTACACCAGTCAGAATGGCTAAGATTAAAAACTCAGGAGACAGCATGCGTTGGCGAGGATGTGGAGAAAGAGGAACACTCCTCCACTGCTGGTGGGGTTGCAAATTGGTACAACCACTCTGGAAATCAGTCTGGCGGTTCCTCAGAAAACTGGGCACCTCACTTCTGAAAGATCCTGCTATACTACTCCTGGGCATATACCCAGAGGATTCCCCAGCATGTAAAAAGATATATGCTCCACTATGTTCATAGCAGCCCTATTTATAATAGCCAGAAGCTGGAAAGAACCCAGATATCCCTCAACAGAATAATGGATGCAAAAATGTGGTGTATATACACAATGGAGTACTATTCAGCCATTAGAAACAATGAATTCATGACATTCTTAGGCAAATGGATGGAGCTGGAGAACATCATACTAAGTGAGGTAACCCAGTCTCAAAAGATCAATCATGGTATGCACTCACTAATAAGTGGATATTAGCCTGGAAAACTGGAAAACCCAAAACATAATTCACACATCAAATGAGGTACAAGAAGAACAGAGGAGTGGCCCCTGGTTCTGGAAAGACTCAGTGTAGCAGTATAAGGCAAAACTAGAACAGGGAAGTGGGAAGGGGTGGATGGGAGGACAGGGGGAGGCAAGAGGGCTTATGTGACTTTCGGGGAGTGGGCGACCAGAAAAGGGGAAATTGTTTGAAATGTAAATAAAAAATATATCGAATAAAAGAAAAAAAATAAAATTCCCTTCATTCCTGCTTAGCTTCTTGTTAATGATTTGGACAAATGTTTATCTAGGATGAAATTACACATCAGACTCTGTTTCAAGCACTTGGACATCAAATGGGAATTTTGAAGCAATTAGAACAGCAGCACCTCTTGCTTTTGAGATCCCTGAAGCAATAAACCAATACTTAAACGAGTTAGAATTCAATAGTGGCTGAAAGGACAATTTGTTGTGTATTTCTCGTAACACAAACACATCAGGTATATCCGTTGTCCTACAATGACTTCAACCCTTTCCATTCCCAGTGTGGAATTTAAATCCCCAAATACTGATGCAAGGATAGAAGTTACAGGTTTTTGCTTGTAAATTTATTTTCAGTTCCCCAAATACTAGAAGGTGGAGTCTGACACGTGATTAATAAAAAAGAATCATCATAAAACAGACAAAGAAACAACTCCTGGAACCAATGGAATAAGTAATATCAGAATAGCATCCGAATGCATGGACCCGTAGTCTTAAGAAGTAGTACACAAAGTGGAACATAGAAATAAATCGCTACCTCTTTGATTTTTTGAGATTTGTGTCATATTTTTCTGCTTCACACCTTTTGCCCTGGTCTTAAAAATTACTTGAGTTTGGGATTTCTAGACTAGCCACTTAATATGTAGGGCCTAGTAACAAAATGAAAACACATGGAAGAGTCTTTTACTGAAATGTTTCTTAAGGATTTCAATACAACAATAGCAGGTTATTAAACCAAGCGCAAGGCTCTTGACATGGTGATATGCCATCTGAGTATATCCATTTCAGAACCATCAAGCAAACCAGGCCCCTCACTTTAGAGAATCTCAATGTGAAGGAAGAAATCTGAAGATAAAATGCCCTCTTTCTTTGGAATGCAGGCTCTATTGTTTCCTGGATGTTGCAATAACCAGGACTTTTGTTACCTCTTCTCTTTGCTGTCCTTTTCCCAAAACCTCTTATTGCAGTATCTTGACATCAGTAAGAGAACACACACCTGTTTTCTCTAATTTTAGAATAAAGGAATATATGTAACCACTCTGTTGCTGAAGATTCTATTTTTTTTTTTTTAGTCTTGAAGTATAGAGCTACTTTATAGAAAAGGCTCAAGCCTTTTCCTTCTCAAGCCTTTTTTTGAATTGTGGGTCAAAATGAGCTCTTCTTCCTTGCATTGCTTTTGTCACAGCAGACAAGGTTCTGTAGACTGCTAAGAGTTGTGTTTGATTCTGTACTAGAGTCTTAATCATTTGGTATTGCTGAGACGGGCTCCAACACTTCTTGCTTCCTGGGTTTTGTATTGAGTTACTGTTAAAAATGGATATACCGTTGTGCTCTTCTCCTGTTTGCCACCCATAATCCTCCCTTGTCTTCTTCCCCCAAGAGTCCTACACTTCTTCTCTTACACCATGCATAGTGAAATCTAAATCTCACATATTGGAGAAAAGATGCAATACTTACTTCTCAGACTTGGAGCCCAGGCACTTCCTTCTCACTGCATCCTGTCTCAAAACGCAGTTTAATTTTTGTCTCCTCATTACAGCCTCAGACTTCGTGTTGATTTTCATTAGTCATTCAATACTTAGAGTGAGGGTCTGCAAACGTTTTCCTGTAATAGATCAGGCTTTTGGGGGGTTGTGCTATTTCACTCACTAGGACTCTTGTAGTTCAAATGTTTGCTAGCGTTGGTAAGTTCATTTGGAAAAGACTGATTACAATGTTTATAGAGAAGACAGAAGGGTTCTTGATTTCCCTGCTAATATGTTTTCTTCATTGACCTTTCTATTTACAGAGTTGCTTGTTTAGAATTCTATTGTTTTTATCACTTTCCTAATCTTTCTTCTGTGTACAAAAATTGTGACCCATCATGTATCTTAAATAGTCCAGGAACTTTCTTACTTGGTTTTCTTTAACAAACTGTCTATTACAAAGTTATACACATAGAAGGTTATCATTAGAGCTTTACTTCAATTTAGCTTACATTATGCAATGGGGTTTTCCAGGAAGGCCTTCCATAGGATCACTATGAGAAAACACAGGTAACAGGGAGGTTGTGATGTTAACATTGATTGACAATTTGACAGGATCTAGAATCACATAGGAATAAACCCCCGTCTATGTGTGTGAGGTTGTTTCAAGATCAGGTTCACTAAGGTGGGAAGACCCACCCTAATTGTGAGTGGCACCATTCCATTAGCTGAAGTCTAGGACTAAATAAAATGCATAAAATGAGTTAAGCGCTAGAATTTATCACTCCATGATTTCTGAATGCACACACAACGTGTCCAGCTCCCTCACAGTCTTTTACTATCTTGAACTGTGGGTCAAAATGAGCTCTTCTTCCTTGCATTGCTTTTGTCACAGCAGACAAGGTTCTGTAGACTGCTAAGAGTTGTGTTTGATTCTGTACTAGAGTTTCAATCATTTGGTATTGCTGAGACGGGCTCCAACACCTCTTGCTTCCTGGTGACCTATTTCTCCTTATCTCCCAAAGATACTACTTTACTTTACTTAGAGGAGAGTTTAGGCTGCTCAGAGCATGGCAGCAATGGTAGGCCTCCAAAGTACACACCCTGAGTCTGGGAATCCTTGTGCTTAGGAAGCAAACAGAAATTCTAAACATACAGGGTACATACAAAGTCTTTTGCTGCTTTGCAGTCAGTCAGGCTACCTTAGATTCCACAAAGAGCCATGTTCTTTGGGAAATCAAGTGGTTCACAACACACCACAGAGCACTCATAAAGAATTTGCAAAAAGCTCAAAACACACACACACACACACACACACACACACACACTATATAATGTGTGTGTGCATTATATATATTTTGTGTGTGAATTATATCTATTTGTGTGTGTGTGTGTGTGTGTGTGTGTGTGTGTGTGTGTATTATATAGCTTTGTTTGTGAATGCACACTGTAGAAGCAAAGAGCTGTGTCAGCTGTAATCCAGTTTTCTCCACCTGTTAACCTCACGGCTTGAGCTGAATTGCTGGGGAAAGGCACATTACAAAGGAAGTCCATTCATCTACTTGGTAGTAAGGTAATTGCTAATGGTCAAGGAATCCCAAACAGGTACAAGAGCATGCGGGACTGTTGGGTGCTTTCAGGCAATGCTGCTGGATTGGGAGATGTCTGATTCATCTAAGTGAGATGTGGCATTTATGGTTTACCTAATGTAATTTGTGTGATAAGCAGTCTGAGTAGGCTCCCATGCTTGCCTCAACAGCTGTTAGTGATCACGCAGTGAAGCAGAGATGTATCCATGGTGATCTTCCTATTTCAGCCAGAATAGGGATTCCCATTGGGCTTAACGGGTCTGGCATATTCCTGGCATCCTTAATAAGTAAAAACTCCATTCAATAAGAAAAAATATGAAACTTCCTTTCAGATAAAGGATGAAGGCAGCAAAATTCCCTATGTTATGTGAGTAGGGGGTAGATAGTAGAGACTCTAATTGGAATTTATTAAAACACCTCTATTCCTTGAAGTATTTCATTTCCTCCATTCTTTAATCATGTAAATGACCAATGAACAACCTTCCCGGGGGTATGTGATTGATTGCACATTACACATGATGAGAAGGTTGTTACGTGGGAGGAGACAAATAGTAAAATAAGCAAATTTTATGGAGAGGCATTTTCTCATTTAATGTCCTGTTAGTTTGGGAACATTTAGAGTGGGTAAAAAAGATGACAAACACATGACAATTTAGAAAACATCTGTAGCTGGGTATGGATGAGGGTAGGACCGGGATTTGATTATTTAATGCATAATGAGAAAGATATTAAATTCTCCCCCCTTTTGTCTGTGCTAGGATGGATTTCCCAGATGAGGCAACAGAAATGGCATTTGTGTGTGTGTGTGTGTGTGTGTGTAAGAGAGAGAGAGAGAGAGAGACTGAGATTGGTTGGTTGATTTTAAGGACAAAGATGTGGTCAGTGGAAGTATCTGACAAAAGGAACATGCCATTTGGGAGCAGAGTGGTGACTTACTGGCACATTCCAATGAATAATTTAGTGTGTTGAATAATTTCCCAATACAATATACTCCAATATAAAGAACACTAGACATTGTACTGAAAAGAGTAAAATGATGAGTCAAAGATGACCCTGGAGAACAGTGGAAAGTGGATTTAGAAGGTGAAGTCCAGAATGTGTGGTACTGACCAGGTAAAAGACCCAGTGAGATACTGGAACTATGGTGAGATAGAACCACGAGGCCAAGGATTTAGAAGAAAACATAAGCTTCCAGGAAGGACTCAAAGAAGCAGGATAGCCAAGGAAGATGTCTTGATGATGATCCACTCTATTCAGAGTTTGAGGATCAGATTGAGACACAGCTTCCCAACTGGGGAGTTTCCAATCTAGCACCTAGACATGCAAATCAGGAGCACATGTATATGTATTTTTTATGATGTTCACAGGATTCTGAATGGCAAGATTGGCAACTACTGTTTTAGAAGGAAATAATTGCCAAATGACCTGTGTACTATCTAAGCTATCTTATGGCACTGTTCTAAAACAAGGAATTTTCAGAAACTTTATAATTAAAAGCTTTAATGTTTGTGAATAACCCTTCCTTCTTTACAAAGTAGGACCTAGCCTTAAGACACCAGTTTAACAAGTGAGCAGATGATACTAAGAAATTTACAGATCTTTGGGTTAGGTGTTTTGTTTAGTTGTCAGTGATGAGAAGTCTTAATGTTAGTTTGAGAAAGCCAAGAGTCAAGTTTGGTACCCTTGGTCTTATATGTATTGAGTTTGGCAGAAATGATAAATAAATGTTGTATGCGCTTATAGAAATGTATTGTATTTTAGATTTAAAATCAAGATTAAAAAAAACATTTGGCAAACACTATTCACAATAGCCAAGGGGTAGAAGCAAGCTCACATTTGCCTATTAAAACAAAATGTGGCAAATACAAACAATGGAATACTTAACCCTAAAAAGTAAGGAAAACCTGCTACACACTTTAATAGAGACAAATCTCAAGGGTGTTAAGTTAAGCAAACCAGTTACCAAAACATGAATAGTGTATTGTTTTAAGTTATAAGAACTATCTAAAGCAGCCAAATTCATAGAAACAGAATATAGCATAGTTGCCACCTGGGGGCAAAGGAGAAGCAAAATTTAATTGCAGAGATTTTTGAAGGATAAAACATAATATAACATAACAAAACCAAAAAAACCTGCAGTCTTTTCCTCCAACAATACAATACTAATTAACTATTACTTTAAAATATTTTAAATGAAGCCTCTGTGGTGGTGCTCCCTGTAATCCTAGCTCATAGGAAGCAGAGGCAGGGGGATTCCCTGAATTCAAAACCAGCAGCCGTTCCATAGTTCCAAGATATCTGGAATAAGATCCCATCTCAAAAATGAAAGTCCAAAGATGCTATAATTTTTATGCTCTGTGTGTTTTGTTACAAGAAACCTCAGAGGACTCTATTTGAGCTCTGTCGTACATGTGTGCTGTGGTTACTTAAGAGATTTTACAATATTCTTCACATAGCAAAGTATTGAATTAACTTCCCCTTTACAACTTTCCCCTCTACTATGTCGCCCACAACTTTTTTCATATGGAATCCCTTTCAATAGTCAGTGCTTAGTACATTTATTTCTTGCTTTTTGTCTTCTAAATTTCACTGTGTTGGTGACCACTATGCAATAAGAAGTGCCCGTGGTAAATGCGGACTTTATGCCCTTGTTTTTTTCTTAACCCTATCTAGCCTATGCAAAGCCTATGAGCAGCAAATGAATAGTTCTGTTTGGGGCATTGATCCCTCCCAGGTAATCACGAAGCCATCTATCATTCCTTTCTTGTTTATTCCCCTGCCAATGCTTACTCAAGCTCATGTCCCCTTCAATTTTCTTTATAAAAAGTTTCTGTAATGCATCTCTTGTTTAATTATGCCTCTGCACTTTTTCAGAGCTCTAATTTATTCTGTTTTCCTGATCCTTAAGAGCCCCGAACAATTTATTTCCCATTTCAGAGGTGGAAGAAGATTGTGTGAAATTATCCAGAAAATGTGTTTTTGTGTTAGAGAATTTTCTTTTGAAAAAAAAAATATTGGTGGTTGACCCTGAGCTTCCAATAGGATGAAGATGAGAAAAGGTGTAGATCCTCCATGCAGGCATCTTGTCCTTGTGCTACAAGACCAATAAGAAAAGGCACAACTAACAGCTAATCAACAAATACAGTGACAGCAATATTTTCAATAACAATATGTAGGTCTATGCATGTATGAATGCTTATTTTACCTATTCAGTGGCCACAAAATATTTATGTGGTATATAACTACTTTTGTCAATCTGAGAACCCCCATACTGCCACCTTCACATCCTCCCAGTTCACAAGTTAGGACAAATGCTGTAGAGACTAAACTCACACTCCAAATACATTTCACTGAAGTGATTCAGAGAGCAGATTTAATGACCTATGCTAAACACCGCCAGCATAGGAACTTCCACAGGCTTACATTTCCTATTTCACATGCAAACACTGTAGCCCTTCATAACTCTGCCCTTGTAGGCTCCCTGCCAGTTGCAGACATCTGCTTCAGCCAAATGCAGTAACTCTTTTTTTTTTCATTTCTCCAAGCTTGCTGCTTCTCTCTCAGCCAACACAAGCAGTCATTTCAAGGAGGCCTATGAGACTAACCCTCACTTTGCAGAGGTGAACAGCAGGAAGCCAGTTATGGGGATAAGAATGTAGGCACGAGGCCTCGCATCAAATGCTAATCATCATCACTTCACATGTTGATGTTGGCCAAGTTCGCTCAGGCTTGCTGAATTACCCTCAACCTTGTTTGACACATGAAAGCTAAAGTCATTGACAAATTGCTGTGGAGCTTAGCTAATTAGAATTCTGGCTCTGGACTTAAAGTTGCAAAGCTGGTGGATGCTTGTCCTCCTCTTTTAAAGCATCAATAAAGTCGTTAAAGAAGATTTGCTCACTGCACATGCCTTAGTGAATAGCTACTCAAGCTAGAACAACGTGTGTAGTACTAATTTATGCATTTAGTTTTCAATATTCTTTATTGATATTTTCTTATTTATGTACTTCAGTGAAAAAACCCTCTATTTAAGATCCCCTATTATCCATGCCATAACCACATTCCTAGACCTAGCTCAGGCAAGTAAGTGCTGCACCAACCAAGATGGTAAATGAGCCATCCGCCCACATATTGCCCATGTTCCCACACCCTCAGAAGACCTACTTTGCATTCAATATCCTGTGTACTAGGTGAGAGCCCCAAGTCCCACCCACCTATGTTATCTCCACATTCCCAGACTGTCTAAGTCAGTGTTCTGTTGCTGTAAAGATCCACCATGGATATAACAAGTCATATAAAAAGAAAGCATTTAATCGGGTCTGGCTTACAGTTTCAGAGGTTTAGTCCATTATCTTTGTTGTGAGAACTATGGCAACAGGCAGGCAGACAGAGTGGTGGAGAAGTAACTGAGAGTTCTCCATCTGGATCCACAAGCAGCAGAGAGGGGGCCACTGGGCCTGGCTTGGGGTTTTGAAATCCCAAAGCCCACTCCAAATGACATGATACCTCTGACAAGGCCGCATCTCCTAATCATTTCAAATAGTGCCACTCACTAAGCATTCAAATATATGACCCCGTGGGGGTAGAACATTCCTATTCAAAACACCACATTTCACAAAACAGACTGTCACACACTGAAGATCCTTACCTGCTAGTGCCATCCTCACACCTCCATGCTTACCTTAGGCAGTGCAGCGTCCAGCTTTGTACTGGATTCCTCTCTGACACTCCAATCAAAAACCATCACAATTAGGACTGATTAGCAGATGTTCATACCTGATCTGAAATCAACAACGTGGGCAGCAGCAAACATAGAATAAAATGGCCACTCAGCAGAGGTATTCCAGAATCTCACACGAGTGAAAGAAGCCAGGGTCCAAAAATGTGATATGAATGTTCAAGACAATATGTCTCCTCTAGACTGAATAATCCTATACAAATGTTCCCCAATGAGAAGAACCTCATGGGCCTTAGGACACAGAAATAAAAAAAAGAATCATAAAGATAATTAAGGAATTCAAGACGTTTAAATAAGACACAAGAGTCCTCTTGAGTGAGGTTCAAGGAAACGAATGAAGGAAATTATGAAAACAAGTTGGGATTTGAAAACTGAATTCAGGAAAGAGACTGAAATTAAGATGGGATTGAAAAACTCAATAGCTCCAATCTTGCTATGCTGTGTTCAGTTAATATCCCGGGGCAGCCTGTTCTTTTCTGAAGGAAAATGGTGGAGCAGTGGTCTGAAAAAGAGGAAAAGTGGGAGAGTAACAGGGAGGAGTAGAGGGGAGGCTTGGGCTAGGATATAATATACAAGAGGAGGAGGAAGAAGAAAGAAAGAAAAAATGAAGGAAGACTTAATAATCCAATTAGAACACTCAGGATAAGGCCTTGCTAGTAGAATGGATCAGGTAGAAGACAGACTATCAGAATTGGAAGAAAAGCTGGAGGAACTAAACCACTCAAGCAAGGAATATAAGAAAACTCCACAAAAGGTACATGCTGAAATTATGAACACAATGAAAGAACCAAATAGTAATAAACTGAAGTCCTATAAGAGCAATCCACGTTCAATGGGATAGAACAGATTTTCAATAAGATTACAGAAGAAATTTCCGCAGAATTAAAGAAAACCATATCCACATTGATATAAGAATATAGAACACCAAATAAACATGGCCTGAAAAGAAGCTCCCAGCAGTGTATTACAGTTAAAACACTAAAGAGAGGATTTTGAAACCTGTGAGAGAAAAAATATAAATCACATAAAAAGGAAACCCAACATAATGACAGCTGATTTCTGAATTGGAAGTTAAAAGTCTGAAGAGCCTGAATCAATATAATTCAAGTTCTAAAATGTGACAGGTTCCAATTCAGACTACTTTGCTCACCAAAATTATCTGCCACCATTGCAGGAGAAAGACAATCGTTCTATAAGTAGGCCAAAAGAATTCATATACGCCAAACCAGCCCTATAGAGAATACTTGACACAATGCTTCCAGATATGATATGAACTCATTTCATAGGAAATCTCAACCATGTAACTGTCCAAACAGAACCTGCATAATGATAACACTGCTTGGCATGCTGATGTGGATGGGAGAAATTTCATAAGGCTCTACCCTTAGATGAAGAGTTACAGAAAACCAATGGCTTCTGAGAAAGAGAGAGAAGAGAGAGAGAAGAGAGAAGAGAGAGAGAGAGAGAGAGAGAGAGAGAGAGAGAGAGAGAGAGAGAGAGAGAGAGAGAGGACAGAGAGAGGGAGAGGGGGGACAGAGAGTGAGAGTGAGGGAGAGAGAGAGAGAGAGAGAGAGACTGTTTTTCTACTGTTTTTCTTCAGGGGCAATATCCCTGAGAGTTTACCCGACCTCAATTGATACAAACAACATTAAATGGACTCAGTAGGTGTGTGTGTGTGTGTGTGTGTGTGTGTGTGTAGTGGGTGAATGTATACATATATATGGATAACATCTTATTGACTGAGCCATCTCCCAGAATGTATACATATACATGTAACAATAATGATTGAAGAAGAAAGTGTCATGAATTTGAGAGGGAGTGGGAAAGTTGAAAGTGACAGAAGGAGGGGTGGAAATTGTATACAGTACTTGTATATAAAATTTTCAAAAGTGCTTTGTTAAAAATACTGTATTGCTGTGCACATATCAAAATATCATAACAAAGTTTATTACACTGGATAACTATTATGTACTTAAAACCCCCAATAGTATATTGTTATGATTTTGGGCACAGATATACTTGTGGCTGGCAGGAAGTACCACAAAAATAGCAATTACTCATTGATTGACTATATGATCTTAGGTACCATTCTTTCCCTTTTGAACACCACTTTCATCATCTGGAATGGAAGGCGATCCAGCAGATCATCACAAAAAGCTCTTCCAATTCTCAGACTATATTTGTAGTTCAAGCTAAGGGCATTATTTTGGAAAACTCACAATGAATAGAAAGCATACCTTATGCTTAAAACAATTGTACAACTCTGTTTGTCAAGTAACTATCAAATAATACTTTTTAAACTTGGCACCAATAAAGTAATGACTTTCAAGATGACAAATATTGAATTTGAAAAATAAAATAAATCCTGAGTCTATGTCAGAGTCTCTAATGCCATAATCAAAATTACTAATGACCAAAAACATGGTATGTACCTGTGACTCTAATACTCTCTCTCCCTGCCTGGAATCACTGCCCAGATCTAATCAGGAACATTTATGGAATGTATCCAGGTTGTACCTTTTTCTGTTGTTCTAAAATTTTCCTTTGTAATATTGCCCATATCCAGTACAGGGTCAAGTAATGTATCATATATCTATCATATATCTTTAATATGTTTTTATTTGGAGCATTCCTCAAATCTTCATTTTATTTAAGATGTTGACACTCCTCAACTTGATTTTAGAGGCTTCTTTGGGGTTTGTTCATGATTAGATCTAGGCATTACATTCCACTACCATTTTACTGTTTTTGCCTGTTTGATTATTTTGTTTTGAGCTCTTTATATATTGAGGACACATGGGTTTTATATGGATGTGAGTATTTCATATGGTTTTAAAGTAAGTTCTGTCTATGGCTTTCCTTTTCATTCTCTTCAAGAGAAGACACTTTTCTGTTTGATGAAATACAATATATACATACTTTACAATTAGTTCTTTCAGTGTAGTATCTAAAAAAATCTGTGAGGGCCTAGGGTTTTTTTTTTTTACTTCGTTTTGGAAATTATGTAAAGGAGGCAGAAATGCTGTAGAAATAACAATAGTGCAAAGTTACATCACATTGCTCTGCTTCCATTGTCACTCTCCTCTGCTTTATTTACCCCTCTTTCTGTCATCATTTGAACTCTTTGAGAGTAAGTTACATACATGCCTACATTTACCCCTACATGTTGCTATATGTCAATATGAATTTTATTAAGCTCATTAATTTAAATTACAACTGCATTAAACAGACACAGGAAATACATTCGTATTACTTAAAGCGCTTGCATCCACATAAAATACACGTGCCTACAATATATAAAGAACTCTCAAAATTAAATAATAACAAAAAGCAAATATAAGAATGGTTTTAAAAATTAGTGATCTAGATACTTGATTAAAGAATTGATGTACAGAGCATCAGTACATGAGTAGATGGCCATTCTTACTGATCATAAAGGAAGTGTATTTTTTTTATTTTAACGGCTACTTTAAAACTTAAGCTGGTACATAATAATATGTGCCATCTAATGCTTCAACATATGCATACATTGAGTGATGTTTAAATCAGATTAAATTTATCATCTACCTCCCCAGTCCTCTATTATCTGTTCAGTGGAGATAACAGTATCTTCTCTTTCACCTTTGTGAGATAAACTTCCATATTTTTATGTATTGTTACTCTACTAGTACATTGACCATGAGAACTGACTCCCTATCATCTGTTTAGCTGTGTTTTGTACCTGCTGATCAGCCAGTCGTTCCCCATGTATTCTTTTCCCCTACTTTCCAAAAGGTCTAGTACACACCATTCTACATCAACTTCCATGAGAGCAATTTTATTTTGGCATTACTGGTGATTGAATGAGACCTTTAACACTGAACAGAATTCCAAGACCCTGGTATCAACTGGTTTGTTTGTTTGTTTTGATTTTTGTGTTTTTTTTCTTTTTGCTCATTTTTTTTTTTAAATCACGTCATCCTTGTCTTCTTGTGCCTGATTTACTCCAGGCCCATTCAGGTTGTGGCAATTTGAAATGAAGGAAAGCTATTACTTTGAGACCACAAGAACAATATTTAAAAGAATGACTATATCAAGTATTTTCAAGAATTTAGGAGAGCAGGAACTGATGCATACTGCTGGTGGTATAAAATTGTGTAAATACTTTGGGAAATGGTTACAACACTCAGTTACTCCACATCCAGACACTAACACAAAAGAAGTGAATATATCTTTTCATACTGAGACCTGTATCAGAATGCTCAGGATAGCTTTATTTATATAGTTAAAACCTGGAAACAGCCTAAATATCTGTAACTAGATGAGCAGATAAAAAAATTTTGTGGTAAATCTATCCAAGTCTTAAAGAATAGCTATTAAAATAGGCTATACTTCCACAATTTCATTTATTTTAAATCCTCCTAAGTGACAAGGAATTAAAAATTATAGAACCCAGAAAAGGAATTGCTTTAGGTGGAACAAAAGGAACAAAGGGAGGAGGTTTAAAAAGCACAGGAAGTGACTTTGGGGAGGGAACAAGAATTAATATTTTCTTAACCATGGGAGTGATTGTATACCTATTGTAGAACTTTCCTGATTGTAAGTTCAGTATACAAACTATTGCCCAGTGTATTGATTAGGTCTAGAAGAATTTATAGCTAATACATTTCAACTGAGTTGTTGTAAAGGTGGTTATCACAGAGCCTGACACACAGCAGGCATTCAGAATTGGAGGCTGTTGTCATGGTTTTCCTCTGCTAATCTCACCTCCATTATCCAGTATACAATACTGCAAAAGGGCACCATTTTCAGTTTAGACATTTTGTTCTCAGAGTTCGATGGCAAAATCAGAAAATACAAAATATACAGAAACACACACACACACAAAGCATGACAGGATGGCAAACGCCTATGGTCCAGCTATTCGTCATGGTGAGACAAAAGAATCACTTGAATGATTGTGTTCAAGGCCACTCTAGATAACATAGCTTATCAATAAACATTGTCAACCGTTTTCCTGTTTTTCAGGATAGATAAATGGATAGATAACATTGATGACAGGCAGATGCTAGTTAAATGTATAGACTCTTTCCTCTGCTTCCTTACTCCCCCTTCCTCTGCTCATTTCCTTCTTCCTCATTTTGTTTCCTCCTATTTCTTCTTTGGATATGGTGTAGGTTTGCAAAATTTTAGTGGTAAAAAACCAGCTAGTACTTTATCATATGACCATCTAAGTCAATTAAAGTGCAAGGGGGAAACAAACAGATTCTCTATTGAAGCACTTACAACTTAGAAATCCATAGCTGTAAAAGCCAGCTATATGTCCAGTAACAAATTGAAAAGAGTTCTCAGAGCTCCTCATTCCTCTCAAAAACATAGACTGAAGGAAGAACTTAGCCATTAGGTTGAGTAATGAGAAGAGGTAGCATAGAATGAGTTTAGGGCAAGATACCAGACAAAGTTTCTCATTGTGTTTTGAATTGGAAATTATGATCTTGGCCTTGAGAGGGAATATAAAAATTCTTTTTAAGTCATGGATATTTATGAACCTCACAATAAAGATTAGGCTAAATAAAATAGTTGGCTTCCAAGAATAACATAGTTTGGGAGTTCATAGGCCCAGAAATAAACCTACTACTATCACTTATCCAAATGATCATGGTCTCAAACAGACCTCTTAAGTTCATATCTCTAATCCATATGGATTAGTGAGCTCTCAAAATTCAACAGAGAAGTTGCTTCGCTGTGGTGGAGTATGGTTAGCACAAAAAGTCACAACAGGTCAAAGCGTCAAGAAGAGGTGTCAGAAAAAAAAAAAAAAGAAGAGGTGTCAGTGAAGTATTCCCCTCCTCCTTCTCTAAGGCACAGGGACAAATCCACAAGGACTTGAAGGATTTGAAGAGCAAGAGGTTGAGAAGAATTGGAGTGAGACAATATCTTTTGGACATGATAGGGATACTGTATTCATGAACTTACAGCAGCTGTGCTTGACTGTGTAAAAACAGACCAAGTGGATGCTGGGCACTCTGGCTCCTGTCTTATCTCACACTCAGGATGTTGAGGAAGGAGAATTGTCATGAGTGTGAACCCAGCCTAGGCTACTGAGTGAGACCTTGTCTCAAACTAAACAAGATAAGCTAACAAAAAACCGCACCAAGGTAAGTGCAAGCAGAAAAGGAGATCAGGGGTGATTACTGAAGCATTAGAAACAATGAAACTTAACAGATTTGTGTTCACATCTTAACATTCATCTTTCTTCTTTATTGTTTAAGTCTCTTCTAAAGATGATGGGCATATTAATATTTGTAGATAATTTAGAAAGATGAAGAGAGCAGGGCATGGTGGCATCTCATTTTAGCACTCCGCAGACTGAGGAACAAGGATGTCAAGTTTAATGCCAACTTAGACTGCACAATGGGACCATGTCTCAAAAACAAACAAAAAGAGAAAAGAGGATTGAAATTAGATATGTAGCATGGTACTAGGGTGCTTGTCACTCTCTGTGTGACAATAAATAATAATTAAAATAACAATATAAAAGTAAATAAATATGAAAAGAAAATAGAAAGGGACCATTTTTTAAAATTAACACACACCTTCTAAGTTTTGCTTTTCAACTCAGCAATCCTGGGGTAAGTTGCCTGCCATCTACACTGGCAGATGCCTCTAACAGGGTAGTGACCTAAATGATAGATGCAGTACCAATGAGACACAAATCTGTCTCCAAACTGTTAAGGGGTCCATAAATGTCATCTTATCTAATTGACCCTTGTCAGAATGAAGAGGTTTTGGTGCATGGAATCCAGCCATGAAAAAATGCCTCTTGGGTTCCAAATGCAAGTGTGCTGAGTTTAGTTTAAGTCCTGCCTCACTATTTCTCTGTGAGAGCACTGTCAAGCAAAAAAAAAAAAAAAAAAAAAAAAAAAAAGACAAGAAAAATACAAGCAAACAAGGGAGAAGTGTGGTAACCAGGTAACTTATTTTCAAGGCAACAAGACTTTGAAGGTCTCAATAGTAAATTCAAAATACTTCTAAGTTTCCAAAAGAAATATTCAACAGATGCAAAACCTTTATGATCCTATGAGAAAGTAAAGCTTTCTTCTTTTAAAAAGTCTGTTGTGAGATTTAAAAATAAAGGCAGAAAAGAATATTTATAATGAGAAGAAATTGCCTTTGAAAATAGGAATGTATTGTTTGTTTTTACATTGATTTATTAGGAGGATATGTACAAGCCCTTGGTGTGTGAGTGTGCTGGGATATGTGTGAGAGTGGGCGTGCACATGTGTTTGTGTATGTCTTCAGGCTTGGTAGCAGGCTCTTTGACCAACCTAGCTATCTCCCCAGCTGCTTTTTAGATTTATTTAAAACTACCAAGATGCTCATTGACTTCTTTTATTTTTTGGAATGTATCATTGTATGTAACTGGATGACCTGGAACATACTATGCAGACCAGAGACTGTCCTGCCACTCACAGAGATCTTCCTATCTCTGCCTATTGAGTGCATATACCACCACCATCCCTGGTAGCACTCCTCAACTTTTGAAAGGTCAGTGACCACTTCAAAATACTGAAAAGGAGAGTCCTTAATGACCTTTGCCCAGCAGTTTCCACTTGTTTCAGTTTCTTCCAGAGTATTGCCATGTGCATGCAAATCTACCTTCTATGTCAGTCTTTATTCTGGAATGGTCTTCTCTTCCCGCTTATTCCTTCACCATCTGTGGATTGGCTGTAATAGAGAATGGAAGTTTCTTAGAAAGACAGTGAAAGGTAGTATTTAAACCATTGCTGAGATAGCTAGGTTAGAGGGCTTATTTGGTATGCCCAAGTGCCTGGTTTTCATCCCCAGTACCACATAAACTGGACTGGATGCTATATGCTTGTAATCCCAGCAACAAGAAGAGAGATGCAGAAGGATCAGAAGTTCAAGACTATCATCAGCTACAAATTAAGTTTGACACCAACATGGCATTCATGAAATTCTATCTCCAAAACAGCAAAGACAACACAATCAAAACAAAAACCAAAAAAAGAATGTTCATGTGTAACAATTTTTAGTGCCTCACATTTCATCTAAAGTTGGAATAACAGTATAAATTTATCTCTCCTCTTTCTCTTAATACATCACAAATACTTAAAGACACAAGACTAGCAAATTCTACATTTGTTCCTTTTGAGGGAGAGAAGGATGCTCTCCCTCGATATATATATATACATATATACATATATATATATATATTATATATATTTGAAAATATACTTGAAAATATATATATTTGCAGTTTTTAAAATTAGCTTTATTTTTTCAAACTTTTTTTATTCGACGTATTTTTTTATTTACATTTCAAATGATTTCCCCTTTCTGGCTCCCCCCTCCCCGAAAGTCACATAAGCCCCCTTCCCTCCCCCTGTTCCCCCATCCACCCCTTCCCACTTCCCTGTTCTGGTATTGCCCTACACTGCTGCATATCTTATGGGTTAATGGTCAGAAGCAAATATATTTTCCAGCCTTGATTTATATACCAGGCCAGGGAAATGACAAGAATAGCAAGATGAAGAACCAACAGGAAGGCAGGAAAACTTCTGTTTCACCCCCTGTTGCGAGCACTGTTTCTTTATTAAACTCCTGCCTTTAACAGACTTCCTGAGCAATGGAAGAAAAATGCCCTCATTGCGCCTGGCAAGGAATATCGTCATTACCTCTATTAGTGGAAGGGAATCGGCTCCTGCTTGAACACAAGAAGCTTGGAGCTCTAGGAAGATGATGCTTTTACTTGTTTTCCTGGTCTTCTCTCCACCTAATCCTTTAGCTCCCCCACATCCTGTTGCTGCCTTGTCAGCAATTCCATAGACCCAGAGACAGCCACATTTCCTGCATTTCCACATGCCATGTGCTTGTTTAGGCTTTGTGAGCAGAAGATACCCAATTAAAACTGAGCATGTTCACAAACAACATTTTATATTTGATGGATGTTTCCCCTACAACTGAACTTCCTTCCTTTCTTCAAACTCTGTCCTACAGGTTGACTTACTGTTTTGACATAGCCAGTGTTTTTAGATTTGACTGATAGCCATGAAGTTTAGAATCATAGCCTTTGTCCCCTACGTCTCTACTTGAACTCTTCTACTCTGAGAGCAAAGCAAGATATAGGATCATCAGTGGAATCCTAGGGGTTAAGTTACCAGAAAAATTTGAAGTTAGTTGATCCATTATTTTGGTTACTGGGCAATGTTGTCAAAAATCATGGAGCAGCCTTAGAGCAGTCACTGGAATGTTCCAAATGATCAGGCTGAACAATGCCTTGGCTGTTGGTCTTCACTCTTTTTTCTCAACCCTTCCACTGCTCAGTTTTTCTAGCATCCTCTTGGTTCTTCATCTTGCTATCTTTGTCAGTATTCAGGCCTAGCTATAAAAAAATCAATGCTGAAAAATGTTTTCTTCTGACCATTAACCTACAGGGAGAGAAAAATCAAAGGAACATCTTTTTCTCAAAACGAATAAACTTTGAATTGGGCCTTTTGTCAGTTTGCATCTTGGCCTCTTTTTGTGATCTCTCCCATTGAGCCTTAGCTCCCTTTCCAACCTAGCCTCTGAGACCATGGACTACATCTCTGAGCTGCTCACCCATTTTCCCATTTTCAGACCCTTTTACTCTGGAGCTAGAAGCTGTGTGAGTTCACACCACTGGCTCCCAAAACAGATGCAGAGATTAAATCTGTGTTTGAATCTCTGGAGGCATGTGTACTTCTTGTATCCAAAGGGTCTAATTCTGTATGTCTGAAGTGAAGTGCAAGAATTTAAATGGGGGGGGGGCAGCTGGAGAGATGGCTCAGCGCTTAAGAACACTGACTCCTCTTCCAGAGGTCCTGAGTTCAATTCCCAGAAACCATATGGTGGCTCACAACCATCTGTAATGGGATCTGATGCATTCTTCTGGTGTATCTAAAGACAGCTATGGAATCCTCACATAAATAAATAAATAAATAAATAAATAAATAAGAATTTAAATGGGTCATTTGGGTATTCCAAATCAAACGAGACCACACTCTGAGAAACTAAAGTCTCACAAAACCCTCCATGCAAAATTTCTCAGTATTCTCAATAATGTAATTCCACTTATTTGAAGCCAGCCTGGCAACCTGCAAGTTTAAATAATGTTCCCAGGGGCATATATGAAAAACTTTTGCCACAAACTACACCTACATGAGTGGGGAACTTGGAATGAGTTTGCGCAGGGTAGCAGCAGGACCACATGCACATTTTGAATAAGCTGCCATAGCTGGAGTGCAGAGTACAATGTCATGAAAATGTGCCCTTGCCACTTCTAGCCAATTCCTGTCTCTTCTTGGATGGGCTCATATATTTAAGCACTTGGCCCCCAGTTGGTGGCGCTGATTGGAAAGGTTATGGAACACTGAGATGGGCCCATACTAGGGGAAACACTTCTTGGCTGCAGGCTGTGAAGGTTTACAGCCTGATTGAACTTGCTGTTCTCCCTCTCTGCTTCCTAAGTATGGGTGCAATGTGGTCAGAAGCTTCCAGCTCCTGCTGCCAGGCCTTCCTGGCCTCCTGCCATATCTTCCCTGCCACTGCAGAGTCTATCTGGACCTATACACTTAAACAAACTGTTTCTTCCTTCATTTTTGTCAGGGTATTTTATCACAGCAGGCAGAAAATAAACTAACACACCAACTCTAGACGATTCAAATAGTGAATGAATTAAGATAAAATAAAAATCGTTCACAATATGAGTGTAGAGCTAAACTTGGAATAAACCAGCATCATTGAGGGGAGAGATTAAGAACTTCTCAGCTCTATTGCCAAGCTATACAACTGAAGGAGGAGTACTTCAGCCAACGTTTCCAACTTGATTTTTTTCTCTTATGTTTAATACTCTGGTGTAAGCCAAATTGGTTATCATGTGTCGTGTACTCTACCCACTGAGCAAAGACACATCAAAATGCTGTAATATGGACAAAAGATTTTTCATAAGAAAAAACAAAATGTTGAATACTCAAACCAAATAACTTATTACAGGGACTAACAAACCTACTATAGAAAAAAACTAAACTTATGTTCAGTATATGAGTGACCTCATGGATTACAACACCTTACTTGATGTCAGAGGCCATGGAGAAATAAAACAAACTCTTAAAAAGATCTTAAATAAGAAATAAAGGATATATATCATTGAGTATATCTCCCAAAGAAGAACTGCATTAGAGTTTGGCTCACGTTAAGTTGTGTACCCTGCAAGAATGAAGATTTGCATAGCTTCCCTAACAGAATTACATTGGAGAGGGCATTCTTGTCTTGCAAGAGTATTCATGTGCTCCAGTCTCCTCATTAGATATTTCAGCTTCCCCAACATAAATGGCGAAGTAGGGATGGCAGGGTTGGAAGTGTAGTTCTTGTCTTCGAGGGAAACCTGGTGGACCTATATAAAGCTTTTCTCAAGCCTCAGCTCTGCAAACCTCTGATTGATGACAACTAGGAGTGATTTGTTAACAACTGCCATTGCCATGGCAATTCTATTAAATGTCTCAAATTCCATATTAGCCATAAACGTTCTATGTTGGTTATAGAACTAAAATAAATAGGTAGGGGTCTGGCCTAGCTAGCAAGATTTGGATATCAATGATGCCAGTACTATCTATTTTATTTACCAGAGCAAGTGGAAACCACTATTAGATAAGAATAGTAATGATCTATTTCAACACCATTTTCTATGAACCTTTAGCCCTATAGGCAAACCTTTCGAATAGAGGAATTGAGAATTGAGTATAGAGTGTACTACCAAGAAAGATTTAGGGCAAAGTACCCACAGTATCCAGAAAGAAAACCATTAGTTATAATTTTTTTTAGGGTGATAGGGAAAAGTAGATAATACGTAGGATTCACACTTTTTTCTCCCCTAACCTGAAAAAGAGCATGGCAATTTTGATTAAATTTGCACAGTTCATTTTTATCTGACATTTTCCTTGTTGAATTAATTTGATCTGTTTTTTCTCTTCTCATATGAGAAGGTAAATGCCAATAGAGCAGAAATTTTTGTCACTTTTACTCTCTGCTTTATTGTTGATACCAAAGACAGTGCTTGGCATATAATAAGCACTCAATGAAATTTGTTCAGTGAATGGATAAATGAGTCAGATATGATAGCATAGAACTGCAATTCCATCTACTTAAGAGGCTATAGCAGATGAATTTTAACCACAGGGTCTACCTAGGCTATGGCTAGGAGTGAATTAATGAATGCACTAAATATTTTGAACCACTGGATGATATTCAACAAAAATGGATAAAATATTTAATGGATAACCAAGGCACAGCCTTAAAATTCAAAGGCTTCTGAGGATTAGGATACAGTGATTTCTGTAAGTACCACTTTCTATATTTCTGACATTGGTGTGGTGCTTGTTTCATAAGAGTATCACATAATCTGGACTTTGAGAACTAGGCACTCTGACGCCTGAATCACCTTAAGCCTGACAAACTTTAATTAAATTTGTGTGTCTCTTATTTCCACAAGAAATAAGAGCACAAGGGTATTTAATGATTCCAGAACATTAACAGGAATTAGACCTGCATTAATTTTCTTGTATTCTTCTTAACATCTTGCATAGTACTCTGCATAGAGACATGAATCAGTAAATAGAGGCAGGATGAGGGAAGGAATTAAATCTATCTGAGCACTGGGTGAATTTAGATTACTGTCCTAAGACTGCTGAAATAGAGAACTGTGGATATTATCTAACAGTAGCAGCCAACTGCTCTGGCAATTAAAATAGAAGGTATTGATATTTATAGCAATGTGTGTATGCAGGCCCTTTTCATCTTCCAACTTCTCCCACTTTTCATCCCTCCCTTTGTCCCTCCCTCCTTTCTTCTCTCCTTCCCTCCCTCCCTCCCTCCCTCTTTTCTTTCTTTCATTCTCTTTTGTTATTTTCTATTCTTTGTTTACATTCCAAATGATTTTCCCTTCCTGGTTCCCCCCTCTCCATAAGTCCCATTGCTCTCTTCCCTCAGCCTGTTTCCCAATCAACACCCCCCCCCCACTTCTCTGTCCTGGTAATCCCCTACATTGCTGCATCAAGCCTTTCCAGGACCAGGGCCCTCTCCTTCCTTCTTCTTGGGAATGACTTGATATGTGAGTTGTGTCTTGGGTATTCAGAGCTTCTGGGCTAATATCCACTTACCAGTGACTGCATTCCATGTGTGTTCTTGTATGATGGCTTACCTCACTTGGTATGATATTTTTCAGTTCCAACCATTTGCCTGTGAGTTTCATGAATTCATTGCTTTTAATTGCTGAGTAGTAGTCCATTGTGTAAATATATCACATTTTCTGTATCCATTCCTACATTGAGGGACATCTGGTTCTTTCCAGCTTCTGGCTATTATAAATACGGCTGCTATGAACATAGTGGGGCATGTGTCCTTATTGCATGCTGGGGAATCATCTGGGTATACGCTCAGAAGCAGTATAGCAGGGTCCTCCAGAACTGTTGTGCCCAGTTTTCTGAGGAACCACCAGACTGATTTCCAGAGTGGTTGTACCAGCTTGCAACCCCACCAGCAGTGGAGGAGTGTTCCTTTCTCCACATCCTCGCCAACACCTGCTGTCTTCTGAGTTTTTAATCTTAGCTATTCTGACTGGTATGAGGTGAAATCTCAGGGCTGTTTTGATTTGCATTTCCCTAATGACTAATGATGTTGAATATTTCTTAAGGTGCTTCTCAGCCATCTGAAGTTCTTCAGTAGAAATTTCTTTGTTTAGCTCTGTACCCCATTTTTAATAGGGTTATTTGGTTTTCAGGGGTCTAACTTCTTGAGTTCTTTGTATATATTGAATATTAGCCCTTAGTCAGATGTAGGGTTGGTGAAGATCTTTCCCTAATTTGTTGGTTGCCGTTTTGTCCTTTTGACAGTATCCCATGCCTTACAGAAACTTTGTAATTTTATGAGGTCCCATTTGTCAATTCTTGATCTTAGAGCATAAGCTATTGGTGTTCTGTTCAGGAACTTTTCCCCAGTGCCCATGTCCTCAAGGGTCTTCCCAGTTTCTTTTCTATTAGTTTCAGTGTATCTGGTTTTATGTGGAGATCCTTGATCCACTTAGACTTGATCTTAGTACAAGGAGATAAGAATGGATCAATTCGCATTCTTCTGTATGCTGACCTCCAATTGAACCAGCACCATTTGTTGAAAAGGCTGTCTTTTTGCCACTGGATGTTTTCAGCCCCTTTGTCGAGGATCAAGTGGCCATAGGTGTGTGGGTTCATTTCTGGATCTTCAATCCTGTTCCATTGATCCTCCTGCCTGTCACTGTACCAATACCATGCAGTTTTTAACACTATTGCCCTGTAGTATTGCTTGAGGTCCGGGATACTGATTCCCCCAGAAGTTCTTTTACTGTTGAGAATAGTTTTAGCTATCCTGTTTTTTTTTGTTGTTGTTGTTGTTATTGCAGATGAATTTGAAAATTGCTCTTTCTAACTCTGTGAAGAACTGAGATAGGATTTTGATAGGGATTGCATTGAATCTGTAGATTGCTTTTGGAAAGATGGCCATTTTAACTATATTAATCCTGCCGATCCATGAGCATGGGATATTTTTTCCATTTTCTGAGGTCTTCTTCGATTTCCTTCTTCAGAGACCTGAATTTCTTGTCATACAGATACACTTGTTTGGTTAGAGTCACTCCAAGATACTTTATATTGTTTGTGGCTATTGTGAAGGGTGTCATTTCCCTAATTTCTTTCTCAGCCTGCTTATCCTTTGAGTATAGGAAGGTTACTGATTTGCTTGAGTTGATTTTATAACCAGCCACTTTGCTGAAGTTGTTTATCAGCTGTAGGAGTTCTCTGGTGGAGTTTTTTGGGTCACTTACGTGTACTATCATATCATCTGCAAGTAATGATAGTCCATTGAAGAGAGTGCAGTGTTGAAGTCCCCCACAATTATTGTGTTGGGTGCAAAGTGTGCTTTGAGCTTTAGTAAAGTTTCTTTTGCAAATGAGGGTGCCCTTGCATTTGGAGCATATATGTTCAGAATTGAGAGTTTTTCTTGGTGGATTTTTCCTTTGACCACCAAGAGGTGTCCTTCTGTGTCTCTTTTGATGACTTTAGGTTGAAAGTCAATTTTATCTGATATTAGAATGTCTACTCTGGCTTGTTTCCTGGGACCATTTGCTTGTAAAATCGTCTTCCAGTCTTTTACTCTAAGGTAGTGTTTGTCTTTGACACTAAGGTGTGTTTCCTATATGCGGCAAAAATGTAGCATCCTGTTTTTCTTTAAGTGATTTTTGCATTTCCTCTTTATTGGCTTCTATCTTTTGACCCATATTCTCCTGAATTTCTTTAAATGATTTGTGTTTTCCTTGTAAGGGTTTCTACCTGTTGATCCATTTTCTCCTGTATTTCTTTAAGAGATTTTATTTATGTCCTTCTTGTGTTCCTCTAACAGCATCATGATCAGTGATTTTAAATCCAAGTCTTGTTTTTCTGGGGTGTTGGGGTATCCAGGACTTGCTGTTGTTGGAGAATTGTGTTCAGATGCTGTCATAGTGCCTTGATTTCTGTTAGTAATGTTCCTACTTTTGTCTTTTGCCATCTAGCTATCTCTGGCATTAGTTGGTCCCGTTGTCACTGGCTGGTGCTTGAGCCTCCTATGATCCTGTAAGGCTATTTCCACACCGCTGGATGACTGGGTTTCCCCTGGCACAGATTGCTGATGTGCTGCCCTCCTGTTGCTTGCCATTGTTGCCCTGGTGTATCTTGCCCCAAGCAATGTTTTCTCTTTGAACCTGGTGCTGCTAGTCTGCCCCCCCAGGGAGCCAAAATGGTGGATGCTGTGGGGACCTTTTCCAAGTGTGTGATCACACTGCAGCGCAAAGGACCCTGCAGACTCGCAGACCACACAGACTGTCCCCAGAGCTGCCCAGGCCCTGGGTGCAGGCAAAAGCCTGACAGGCTGAGACCCAAGTGATGTTAGATTTGGGCTGTGTCTGTGTACCTGGAGCTGTCTGTTAGATCTGGCTGGCATCTGGTCTCTTTCTTTCATTCTTGTTAAGTGAATTCAAAGATCTTGTGAGACATGTACTAGTTTCAAAGGCACAGAGTTTGTAAATATTATTGAATGTTACTTCTTTTGGAGTAAAGTGAAATAAATATATTCATAGCAATTATTGGGGATTCTCAAAGACTCTATTAAATTTGACCAGATACCTAAAGAGAAATGAAAATGATATAAGGTCTGTGACTTAGCTTCATTTTTCTTTACATCAAGTATATCTACTACCAATAACAAATAGAATAAATATCATAGGAATACATATGAAGTATATATGAAACAATGGGATAGGAATAGAAACAGCAGTGGAGCTAACTGTGTCATGTAATCTAGGAAAGTGGCAAAATAAATATTTTCAGCATCATTATCAATGGAGAAATAGTCACATAAGTAAATTTGAAAGGTATCGCTTCATAAGCTAAGAACTTTGAAGATGAACTACTCTGAGTAAGAACATAGCTGTAGATTGAAGAAAATGAACGAATAGGACTGGAAAATGGATTCCTGAACTTATATCAAGAATGACCATCTCCAGTGCATGAGCGAATTCATTGGACAGTAGCTATTTACATTTTCATATCTAATAAGGAATCCCCGGGATTACAGGGCCTTAGTGGCAGAGTACTTGTCCAGCATAAGTAACTCCCTGTGTTCCTCTCCTAACACTACAACAGAGAGGGATAGGAGAGGGTAGCAGGAATATGAACTACTAATTTAACAAGGAAAATGTTAGATAAGAATGAACTGTGAAACTTTAATTCACCAAACAAATATATACTGGGAATCTATTAAAATAGACCTTGTGGTACACACTGGAGGTATTTGCATTCATTTCCTATTCTCATGGAGCATCTCTTACTGTTGAGGAGACAGATTTTCCTTGAACTGGTACATAAGTATGCAAAGCCAGATGGAAGTAGGTGCTCTTTTTAGTTAGACAAAAAGGTTATATTGCATGTAAAACAAGATGCCACAGTACTGTAGCTTTATTGAGATATCCTTACTTGATTCTCACTTAAAAACCTTGAAAAATTCAGATTCAGATTATGAAGATGTTATTAAGGGAACCTTCTGTCTCCTACATCATCATGCTATCATCTCCCAGAATATTAATTTTGCATGCTCAGAAAAGCTCACTAGTGTGCCTGCCATCTGAGAAGAGAGGAGAGGAAATCCGTTATCAAAGCATATATCAACATTCTTTTGCACATCTTGCTTATGTTTAGAGACGACTGGAAGGACCTTGTTCTCATAGTCATGCATAGCAGTAAGGTCGTTGGAAAAGTGTCAAGGCAGAGATGTCTTCAAGAGAAAGGGGAGAAAAGATATGAGGACCCCACCATCATACTGCCACACACAAAATGTAGAAAGTAATAAAAGTAACTTTTATTTGCCAAATACAATTGTCCACTTGGAGGCTGACTGCTGAATAGGATTCTAGTTCTTTCTGAACACTGGCTGAACACTTTCAGAACTCAACTGTTCTGGCTCAAATTCATCTCCAAGATGACTGAATTTGTCTTAGCTTCTCATCTGCCTTGTCTTAGCTTCTCACTGAATTGTCCTGCTTTGGAAAACTGCCTTTGAATTCCACAAACTGAACTGTGCTGACAGCACCAACTGAATAGAGCTGAACAAAACTACACAAAGTCATCTGCACTTAACTGAGCCAGACCAAACTCATCTCAGCTCAACCCAACTGCACTCACTGAACTGCCTTGTTACATGAAACATTCCAAATGAAAACTACTTATGTTTTCCAAACTGAAGTAAAAATAGTGAGAATAAACCCTTACTTTTTGTTTCTGCATATCGCAAATGTGTGACTAAATCTTAAAATGCTATATTTTTATCTCTCTGAATTCAGAAGGTTATAATATATTGTTTCTATTGAAACATATAAAGAAAATTCAGCTGCAGAACGATCCATAATTGGAAGAGGATGAGGTCATATAATACACGTTGCAGGTATTAAAAATGCTCTTCTTATCTACCATACCAATATATAAGCAGAGATGCATTCTAAAAAGTTAGGTGAAATGTTACATCTGAATTACATTATATTATACATAATGTCCAAAAACACATTCATTAATATTACCTCTGATATACTCAGGAAAGCATTTTCCTTATGAAATCTGTCAGGCACACTCTTGTAAAGGTAGATTTTTCTAAAACTAATTTGCACTTGAATGCACAAATATTTATCACTGTTAAAAAAATTACCATCATTTTTTTCTGGAAATGACAGATCACTTATTTTGTTTTAGAGAAAATGTTTATAGACTACCCAAGCTTGGTTCTTTGAGGTAAAGCATTGTTCCATGTAAACACATGACTACTGCAGCTCATAGCACACATGCTCTCTCTCTCTCTCTCTCTCTCTCTCTCTCTCTCTCTCTCTCTCTCACACACACACACACACACACACACACACACACACAGAGATATTTATCCTCAAGAACACTGTCAGATGTCAGTAGGCAACAAACTGCATTGTATATTGTTTCCGTTTAATAAAACACTGTTAGTCAAGTGTGCTTAGGTGGGTCACAATCTAATAACTCTGACATTTGCCACTCTGTTAAAGACAATAGTATGTACAAATGAACTTAAAAAAAAAAAAAAAACTACATGCAAGACAGGTGTAGCCGGGAATGCAGAGAACACCTGAATGTAAGATCACTTGGGATTAGCCCCACCTGCACTGAGGAGCTGGGCAGTGCCACAGTCCTCTGTGCACCTATCCTGCCAGGGGACATCTGCCCTGCAGGGAGCCCCACGTTTACAGGGAGTCCTGCATTTAGAGGTGAGGCCGCCATCTTTGCTCCTGTGACTGAGCAGACAGGTGCAACCAAGAATGCAGAGAACACCCAAGGATAAGATCACTTGGGACATGGTCCACCAGGGCCCCTCCTGCACCCAGGAGCTGGACAGCTCCACAGCACTCTGTGCCAGGGGAGAGCCGGTCACCCAGGGGTGCTGAGACAGCCTTTCAGGCACACAGGAGGGATAAGCACCAGCCAGAGACAGCAGGACCAACTAACACCAGAGATAACCTGATGGCAAAAGGCAAACTTTGGAACATTACCAACAGAAATCAAGGCAACATGGCACCATATAAATCCAATTCTCTCACAACAGCAAGTCTTGGATACCCCAAAACACCAGGAAAGCAAGATTTGTATTTAAAATCACAGGTCATGTTGCTGATGGAGGGCTTCATGGGGAGCTTCAAGAAGGACATAAATAACTCCCTTAAGAAATATAGGAGAACACAAGTAAACAGGGAGAAGCCCTTAAAGAACTACAGGAAAACACAACAAAACAGGTGAAGGAACTGAACAACACCATCCAGGATCTAAAAATGGAGGTAGAAACAATAAAGAAATCACAAAGGGAAACAACTCTGGACATAGAAAACCTAGAAAAGAAGTCAGCAGTCATGGATGCAAGCATCAACAACAGAATACAAGAGCTGGAAGAGAGAATCTCAGATATAGAAGATACCATAGAAAGCATTGACACAACAGTCAAAGAAAATGCAAAATGCAAAAAGCTTCTGACCCAAAACATCCAGGAAATCCAGGACAAAATAAGAAGACCAAACCTAAGGATTATAAGTATAGAAGAGAGTGAAAATTTCCAACTTAAAGGACTAGTAAATGTCTTCAACAAAATTAGAGAAGAAAACTTCCCTAACCTAAAGAAAGAGATGCCCATGAACATACAAGAAGCCTACAGAACTCCAAATAGATTGAACTAGACAAGAAATTCCTCCCATCACATAATAATTAAAACACCAAACGTACTAAACAAAGAAAGTATATTAAAAGCAGTAAGAGAAAAAGTTCAAGTAACATATAAAGGTAGACCTATCAGAATTACACCAGATTTCTCACCAGAGACTATGAAAGTCAGAAGAGCCTGGGCAGATGTCATACAGACCCTAATGGAAAACAAATGCCAATCCAGGCTGCTATACCCAGCAAATCTCTCAATTACCATAGATGGAGAAACCAAGGTATTCCATGACAAAACCAAAATTACACAATATCTTTCTGTACATCCAGCCCTACAAAGAATAACATATGGAAAACGCAGCACAAGGAGGGAAACTATACCCTAGAAAAAGCAAGAAAGTAATCATAGCAGCCCTATTTATAATAGCCAGAAGCTGGAAAGAACCCAGATGTCCTTCAACAGAGGAATGGATACAGAAAATGTGGTATATATACACAATGGAGTACTATTCAGCCATTAAAAACAATGAATTCATGAAATTCATAGACAAATGAATGGTAATGGAAAATGTCATCCTGAGTGAGGTAACCTAATCACTAAAGAACACACATGGTATGCACTTACTGATAAGTGGATATTAGCCCAGAAGTGTGGAAAACCCAAGACATATTTCACATATCAAAGGATACCCAAGAAGGAGGAAGAAAAATGTACGGATACTTGGGTCCTTTGTAGAAAGGGGAACAAAATACACAAAGAAGGAGATATGGAGACAAAGGATAGATCAGAGTCTGACGGAAAGATCATCCAGAGACTACCCCACCCAGGGATGCATCCTATATACAGTTACAAAATCAAGACACTATTGTGGATGCCCATAATGCTCGCTGACCAGAGCTGGATATAGCTTCCACCAACCCTCTCAGCTAGTCATTGAACTGAGCACAGGGTCCCCAATGGGGGAGTTAGAGAAAGGACCCAAGGAGCTGAAGGGGTTTGCAGTGCCACAGGAGGAAAAACAATATGAGTCCTCCAGTACTCCCACAGCTACCAGGGACAAAAATATCAACAAAAAAGTACACATGGAGTTACCCATGGTTCCAGACTCATAGGCTTCAAAGGATGCTCTTGTTAAACACCAAAGGGAGGGCGGGCCCTTGGTACTGGAAAGACTTGATGCTGTAGTCTGGAGGAATACCAGGACAGGAAAGAGGGGGAAGGTTGGTTGGGGAAGGGGAGATGGCTTATGGGATTTTTGGGGGAGGGGTGAGCCAGGAAAGAGGACAACATTTGAAATGTAAATAAAGAATATATCTATTTTTTAATAAAAAGGAACATTCATCATGATCAAGTAGGCTTCATCCAGGGATGCAGGGATGGTTCAATATATGGACATCCACTACATAAGCAAACTCAAAGAAAAAAAAAAAACACATGGTCATCCCATTAGCTGCTGAAAAGGTATTTGACAAAATTCAGCATCCTTTCATGCTAAAAGTCTTGGAAAGAACAGGAATTCAAGGCCCATACCTAAACATAGTAAAAGCAATATACAGCAAACCAGTAGCCAACATCAAACTAAATGGAGAGAAATTTGAAGTAATCCCACTGAAATCAGGGACTAGACAATGCTGACCACTCTCTCCCTACCTTTTTAATATAGTACTCGAACTCCTAGCCAGTACAATTAGACAACACAAAGAGGTCAAAGGCATACAAATTGGAAAGACAGAAGTCAAAGTATCACTATTTGCAGATGATATGATCATATACTTAAGTGACCCCAAAAATTCCACCAGAGAACTCCTAAACCTGATAAACAACTTTAGCAAAGTGGTTGGATATAAAATTAACTCAAACAAATCACTAGCCTTCCTCTACTCAAAGGATAAACAGACTGAAAAAGAAATTAGGGAAATGACACCCTTCACAATAGTCACAAACAATATAAAGTATCTTGGTGTGACTCTAACCAAACAAGCAGAAACTGAAACTAGGCAAAGGCAGTAAATTTTTATTAAGTGTGGCTAATTCTCTGAACGTACAAATGGCCAGGCCATTGGGAGGCCCCATGTACTGTATGTGTTCCCATGATCTAACCAGGGAGATGATTACATGGTGGTCACAAACTATTTACTCAGCCAAGGAGGATGTCAAATATATTCACCCCTGTTCATTCTCTCATTATCATTTGCCATTCTTTGGCCCTGGCTAAGTCCACCAGCCTCCAACCTCAAGGAGGTCTTCTAGCTGCTAAAGCATGCTTGCTTTCTTTCAACATGAGCTGTTTGTAGTTTATCATGGGCACTTGTGTGTACAGCCTATAGGAAGCTAGCTCCCATCATAGCTTCCAAGATAAAGCTGCCTTTATTATTTCTCACTTCATATTGAGCTCCTTGACTATGCGGGACATTCTATAGTGTACTCCCCTTCCAGGAAGGTGAAGGCTTCCTTAAAAGTTATCATTGCACACAATTAATTCTGTTGTAATTGGCTGCATTGAACATGAAACAATAAGAAGGATCAACAGGGCCTTGCATATGTTCTGATTGGCGAAAAGCTAGTCGGCGACTTTTAAGACTGACCTAGTTGCTTTCCCAGAGCCTTCTCTTTCCTTTAACCTGGCCAGCTTGTCTGTCTGAGACCCAGCTACAAGCCCTTATATTAACCTTTATCCATGTTCCCAGCCTTTCTGTTTTAACCCTAACATTAATTTTAACCCAAATAATTATTTGGATGTATCTGGATTTCTCACCCCACCCCCACCCCTTGGAAAGTAGCCACGCAGAGCATTAAAGCCTCTGAAATAAGACTTAGATTGGCCCAGCACCAATACTTGGTGACAGTTAAGCATTTAACAAAGTATGAAATATTTGAAACTCAGGTGTTTCATCTATGTAATGAGTATAATAACTATATTGATTACACATGGAGACTCTGAAAATTGAATAAATGGGGAGCAGTAGGCAGCTCATAGGAAGCCTTGATATTGTCCTTCATTTTTATTATCTCTGGTGAATGTTATAAATTTAACTAAGTTAAAAATGATGAAAGGCAATTCACACAGTTATATTTATTTACTGTGTCTCTAGTCACAACAGTCAAGTCATACAAACAGTCTGTGTGCAAATGGGCAAAGGAAAATGTAAAGTGTGTAAACAATGGACTTTTACTCAGCCATAAAGAAGAACAAAAATCATACAGTTGCAAAAATGTTGATGGAACTAGAGACCATCATTGTTAAGTGAAACTAGCCAGACTCAGAAAAACTAATATCATGTCTTCTCTCAGAGGCAGAATCTGGATTCTTTTGAAGAAATGAAGGTAGAAGGGGCACTATTTATTTAGAAATGGTAGCAGTGGGAGGGAGAGTAGAAAAATGAGTGTAAAGGTATACAAATTGGAAAGGAAGAAGTCAAAATATCATTATTTGCAGATGATATGATAGTATACTTAAGTGACCCCAAGACTTCCACCAGAGAACTCCTAAAGCTGATAAACAACTTCAGCAAACTGGCTGGATATAAAATCAACTCAAGCAAATCAGTAACCTTCCTCTATTCAAGGGATAAACAAGAGGAGAAAGAAATTAGGGAAATGACACCCTTAATAATAGTCCCAAATAATGTCATACCTAGGTGTGACCCTAAGGAAGCAAGTGAAAGATCTATATCACAAGAACTTTAAGTCTCTGAAGAAAGAAATCGAAGAAAGTCTCAGAAGGTGGAAAGATCTCCCATGTTCATGGATCTGTAGAATCAATATAGTAAAAATGGCCATCTTGCTGAAAGCAATCTACAGATTCAACGCAATCCCCATCAAAATCCCAAATCAATTCTTCATAGATATAGAAAGAGTAATTCTGAAATTCATCTGCAATAACCAAAAACTCAGGATAGCAAAAACTATTCTCCACAACAAAAGATCTTCCCGGGGAATCACCATCCCTGACCTCAAGCTCTACTACAGAGCAGTAGTGATAAAAACGGTTTGGTATTTGTATGCAGACAGGCGGGAAGATCAATGGAATAGAATTGAAGACCCAGAAATGAACCCACACACGTACGGTCACTTGATATTTGACAAAGGAGCTAAAAACATCCAGTGGAAAAAAGATAGCATTTTTAACAAATGGTGCTGGATCAACAGGAGATCTCCATTCAGAAAAATGCAAATCGACCCATTCTTATCTCCTTGTACAAAGCTCAAGTCCAAGTGGATCAAGGATCTACACACAAAACCAGATACACTGAAGCTTATAGAGGAGAAAGTGAGGACTAATCTTGAACCTATGGGCACAGGGGAAAAGTTCCTGAACAGAACACCAATGGCTTACGCTCTAGGAACAAGAATTGAGAAATGGGACCTCATAAAACTGCAAAGCTCTGTAAAGCAAAGGACACAGTCAATAGGACAAAACGACAACCAACAAATTGGGAAAAGATCTTTGCCACCCCTACATCTGATAGAGGGCTAATATCCATTGTATACAAAGTACTCAAGAAGTTAGTCTCCAGGGAGCCAAATAACCCTATTAAAAATGTGGTGCAGAGCTAAACTGGGAATTCTCAACTGAGGAAACTCAAGTGGCTCTAAAGCACCTAAAGAAATGTTTAGCATCCTTAGTTATCAGGGAAATGCAAATCAAAACAACACTGAGATTCCACCTTACACCAGTCAGAATGGCTAAGATGAAAAACACAGGGGACACCAGATGCTGGAGTGGATGTGGGGAAAGAGGAACACTTCTCCATTGTTAGTGGGATTGCAAGCTGGTGAAACCACTCTGGAAATCAGTTTGGAGATTCCTCAGAAAATTAGACATAGTACTACCTGTGGACCCAGCTATACCACTCCTGGGCATATACCCAGAAGATGTTCCAACATGTAATAAGGACACATGCTCCACTATGTTCACAGCTGCCGTATTTATAATATCCAGAAGATGGAAAGAACCCAGATGTCCCTCAACAGAGGAATGGAAACAGAAACTGTGGTATATATACACAATGGAGTACTATTCAGCTATTAAAAACAATGAATTCATGAAATCCTTATAAAAGAATATTGAGAAAGCAAGAAGTTCCTGAATTTCATGAAATATCTGATTCAAATCATTTACTTTGCATCTATGTGTGATAGGTAACAGGTACAATTTGTCCTGATTTTGCTGGCCAGACTACATTCTCTCTCTGTCTCTCTGTGTCTCTCTCTGTCTCTGTGTCTGTATCTGTTTCTCACTGTCTTTCTGCCTCTTTCTCTGTCTCTCTCTCTGTCTCTCTCTATCTCTCTCTGTCTCTCTATCTCTATATGTGTGTTTGCATTTGTATCTGTTTCTCTCTGTCTCTCTGCCTCTTTCTCTGTCTCTCTGTGTCTCTCTCTGTCTCTCTGTCTCTGTCTCTCTCTGTCCTGCAGATCAGTGATCAAAGCATTACTAGACATCATCAGTGTCCCATGCATCACATGTTTTCCATGTACTTACTAGACAAGAGCAAAGGGGAAATACTTATGACTCCAGTTGTGGTGCTCAGAAATTCCTTTAGAGTGATTGTTTTTTTTTTTTTTTTGAGGTGTCATTCTGTAGTGCAAAAAGCTCCTGTGATTTATAAGGAAGTGTCTGGTTAGAGTTTTAATATGGGATTCTTCCATTTATGAAGCTAGTAGCCTAATATTGTTTAAACCGTATTAGAATAGATTTTTGCTTTATAATTCATCACAGACATTTTTATCATGTGGTATTATAGAAATAGAATAAGGTATAATCTGCAGGAATTAGAGGAGTAATGGAGACTTTCACAGTTCTATTTAGTTACTGGGAAGTCTACTCTTTCCCATATAACTCATCTTCCATATATAAGTGATGGTATATCTTCTAAGTCAGTTAGGCATGCACCTATTGGCAATAGGTACCAGTATTTTACACATGTTTGAAGTGACAAGAGTCATGTGATTTAGAATGTCCTTGGCTCATTTTGTGCCAGGCTGTCAAACTCTAACAACCAATTAATCATCATTTATTTGATAGGGAAGGTTGTATTTCACACTCGCAAGTCAAAGTACATAATCTGAGTGAGTCTGTGCATGACAAAACTTACCACAATCTCCCTTAGGCATTTTCTATAAATGAAATATACTATTTGCATCTGTAAAATGTAAAAACTAGACTACCAAAAAGAGAGAAATTCCTTCCTCCTCCTCCTCCTCCTCTTTTTTACTTGGTTTTGAGATTGAGTCTTGCTATGTAGCTCAGACTAGACAAGACCTCAATATCCTTCTGCCTCTGCCTACTAAGTGTTAGAATTATAAGTTCATGCCACCAGGCTTGGACAGAAAGCAATTTTAAACTTACAGAAGCAACTTCTTTGTTTTGATAAAAATAAAGGAAATGGCCCCCAAAGGTAGGTCTAGTTTTTTCAAGAATACAGATTAAGCTACAAAACTATAAAAATGAGACCCAGAGCTCAGCTGTCCTCTCAGATCAGTATTCCATTTCAGATGGAGCACTATAAGTGCAAAAATGTGATAAGTCATGATACAAAGCTTTGTGGGTAATAATGTTTGCTTTGAATGCAAGATAAGCCAAGTTCAAATCTTGAGCATTCACATATAGACATGGCTGCATATACCTATAACATAAGCATTGGGGGGGGGGCACAGAGACAGGTATATCTCAGTAGAGGAAGTGATAAACTTCTGCCTCAGTTAGAGACCCCGTCTCAATAAACAAGATGAGAAATGATAGAAGACCTCAGACTCCACATGCACATGAACCTGCGTACTCACTGGTACATGCACCACATCTGTCTCTCTCATACATATAATCTTCAAGAAGTATGAAAATTCATTGCACATAGATTATGAAAATACTATGATATTTTGTTCAATGATTGAAATTTTCATTTACATATATGTCAGAATGAAATATTAGATAATTTTTGTCTGAAAGGGAAATTGCTATTGAGCATGCATGGAAGTGTGGGTTACATTTTATATTTTCCAGATGATGGTTTACACCTTTAAAGATTTAAAATAATAATCATCTTCCTCTTCATTGGTATACAGTGAAAGCAGGGAGAAAGAATTATTCAATAAATGATACTGAACACATGGCAAGCAAGTCATTTTCTAGGAAAACTAACTTAGATAATATCTGATGCCTTAAAATAAACTAAAGGGCGTGGTGGCGCATGCCTTTAATCCCAGCACTTTGGGAGGCAGAGGCAGGTGGATAAAAAATAAATAAATAAATAAAAATAAATAAACTAAAGTCAAGATTCCTATAAGATTTAAAAACTGAAAGTACTAGAACCCAGAGATACTTAATTTTTATAATCTTAGAGTGGGAAATCCTTTCCCAAAGATAACATAAAAGTAAGAAGCTATAAATAATTGATGGATGTGAATACATGCATATCTTAAATATTTATGAATACTGAAAACACTATAATCAAAGCAAAACTCAATATGAAGAGGAAGAAATTATTGTAATCATGTGTTATGTACAATAAAAACTAGGATATATAACTCTGAGAGCATTCTAACATGAGCAAATGAAAATCATCATAGAAAAGTAATGAAACAGCATAAATAGTAATTCACTAAAGAAATTATAAAGTAAAATCCACTATAATAAAGACAAATCAGCTTGTCAACCTACACACCTTTGTGGTTTTAGTGGTTTTTCTTTCAAAATCTTTTTTTAAGTGGTAGTGCTGGTGATGCCGGTGGTACTGGTGGTGCTGGTGGTGCTGGTTGTGCTGGTGGTGCTGGTGTGTGTTTGTGCCTGAGACCTGTGAGTGTATGTATGAGTGCATGTAAGAGATTAAGTATATTAGTCAGGGTTTTCTAGAGTCACAGAATGTATGGGTAGTTTCTATATAGTAAGGAAATTTGTTGATGACTTACAGCCTGTAGTCCACATCCCTAACAATGGTCAGCAGCAGCTGTGGATGGAAGTACAAAGATCTAGCAGTTGCTAAATCCCATAAGGCAAGCAGATAAAGGAGGGAGGGAGGGAGAGAGGAGAGAGAGAGAGAGAGAGAGAGAGAGAGAGAGAGAGAGAGAGAGAGAGAGAGAGAGAGAATCTTCCTTCTTCCAATGTAGGTCTTCAGCAGAAGGTGCAGCCCAGATTAAAGGTGTGTGCCACCACTCCTGGCTATGGGACTTGTTTGTTAGGCAGATCTCTCTGCCTTAATCTTCTGGGATTCAAAGCCATTATGCCTCAAAATCTCCAAGCCAAGATCCAGGTCAGAGTTCATTCCAGATATAGTCAAGTTGACAACCAGGAATAGCCACTACAGTAAGTATGTCTGCATGTGAGAATGTGTGTGTGTGTGTGCGTGTGCGTGTGCGTGTGCATGTGTGTGTGTGTGCATTGCACGCACGTGTGTGCATATGTGTAAAAATGCAATGCAGATGCCTTGTGCCCTTGGAGGCTAGAAGAAGGCATCAGATCAGATCCCTTGTAACTGCAGCTATAGGTTATATAGGCTATGTGTGATATCTGATATGAGTTCTGGAAATGAAACTCTGGTCTTTTGCAAGAGCAGTCTGTGTATGCTCTTAATCACCCAGCCATCTATTCAGCCTCCCCTTTTTAATGTTGTACTGTAGCAATTTCGAATATACAGACATTGAAAGAATTATAGCATGAAGGTGTGACAATCACATACTAACCACTTTTAAAAAACAATCTAAATATTCATATTTGAAACTCATTTGAATTCTTTTTCTAAGGTTACTAGATATAAACACATAAATATATGCACTTACCAAGAAGACATGCCATACATAGATGCAATAAGATGATTCAATTTTCAATTAGAAAGAACTCTCATAAATCAAAAAATCTAAAAGAAATTAATAGATGCCTTGACATATGGGGCTAACAAAATTAAACCAAGAGAATATGAACAATTTAAATGGATCTATTATGAATAATAAAATTGCTGCAGTAATTAATGAACAAATTCCAACCGAAAACAACAACAAAACAAAAAATGTCCAAGTCTAGATGATATCCATGTTGAATTCCATCAGACATTAAAAAAGAAAAGTACCAATGCTCATCAAGATATTATATTAAAGAGAAAGGGAAAGAGTGGTACAAAATTCATTTAGAGAGATATTATCTTGACTTCAAAATCAGATAAAGACACATACAGAGGGAGAGAGAAAGAGAGACAGAGACAGAAATTATAGAACAATCCTCCTGAAGATTGTGGAAAAATTTGTAGTGAGGTGCTGGAGAGATGGTTAGTAATTAAGAGCATTTGTTAATCATTCAGAGGACCAAAACTCACTTCCCTGCAACCACATGAGAGCTCACAACCATCTGTAACGTCAGTTCCAGAGGATCCTCTGCCCTTTTCTGTCTTCTGTGGGCACTTCATGCTTATGATTTTATATATATACATAAATATATATATATGTGTGTGTGTGTATGTGTGTGTGTGTGTTTCTGTTTTTAGAAAATTCACATTAAAATGCTCGCAAACCAAATCCAACTACTCATCATAAATACAATTAACCATACCAAATGGACTTTATGCAAGGATAAAAGAACATTTCCACACACATAGGTAATGTGATACAAAATAAATGTGCAAAAATTTGGTTCTTTTCTATATACAAAAAATGAACATGCTGAGAAAGAAATCAGGAAAATAGTCCCTGAAGAACCAGAAGTAACCAATACACCTCTGAACACTTGTTTTTTGACAAAGAAGCAAAAAACATACAGTGGAAAAAGAAAACATCTTCAATAAATGGTGCTGGTCTAACTGGTGGTCTGTATTAGGAGAATGAAAATAGATTCATATTTATCTCCCTGCACAAAATTCAAGTCCAAATGGATCAAGGACCTCAACATAAAACAACATACACTGAATCTAATAGAAGAGAAACTCAGAAGGAGCCTTGAACTCATTGGCACAGAGGGAAATTACCTGAACAGAACACCAATTAATGACTCCGTCTCTAAGATCAACAATCAATAAATGCGACCTCATGAAAATGAAAGGCAAAAGACACCATTATTAGGACCCTTCAGATTGGGGGTAAATCTCCACTAACCCTACATCTGACAGAGGGCTGGTATCTAAAATATATAAAGAACTCAAGAATTTAACCTCCATAAAACCAAACAACCCAATTTAAAAAAAAATGGTGTATAGAGAATTCACAACAGAAGAATCTTGAATGGCCAAGAAGCACTCAAAGAAATGTTCAAATTTCTTTTTTTTTTATCCCACTCAGGTCTTCATTCAAGCTCAAGCTTGAGCTCACTGCAGTCAGTGACACATCAGAATGGGAGGGTGAAGCCCTGAGCCCAGCCAGATTCAAGTAAGCATTTATAGAGGCCAGCAAACAAGCAAGGAGGTATCCAGCTTGGCATACATGTGATGGGGGGGGGCGCTATTATGGAATTTTTTGCTTTAAAATGACTGGCTGGGGCTTTAAGTCAAACCATAAGCATTTATAGAGGCCAGCAAACAAGCAAGGAGGTATCCAGCTTGGCATACATGTGATGGGGGGGGGGCGCTATTATGGAATTTTTTGCTTTAAAATGACAATAAGAAGTATAACAAGTCTCTTGGGATGCAGCCCATCAGGCTTCTGTCTCTGCTCAGGGCCTCGACAGCTCTTTGGGCCATCTGTGTGCCAGCCCTGTAGGGTGACATTTGCCCTTCAGAGTAATCAGCACTTGAAAAAGGTCCCCACAGCATCTGCTGTGTCTTCGCTCCCAGACAGAGCAGACAGGCAGCACCAGATACACAGAGACAACTTGAGCATAACATTGCTTGGGGCAGGACACACCAGGGCTCCAATGGCACTCAAGAGTAGGGCAGCACATCAGCAATCTGTGCCAGGGGAAACCCAGTCATCCAGTGGTGCAGAAATAGCCTTACAGGATCACAGGAGGTTCAAGCACCAGCCAGTGACAACAGGATCAACTAATCCAGAGATAAACAGATGGCAAAAGCCAAATGTAGGAACATTACTAACAGAAATCAAAGCAATATGGCAGCATCTGAAACCAATTCTCCAACAACAGAAAGTCCTGGATACCCCAATACCCCAGAAAAACAAGATTTGGATTTAAAATCACTGATCATGATGCTGTTAGAGGAACACAAGAAGGACATAAATAAATCTCTTAAAGAAATAAAGGAGAATATGAATCAAAAAGTAGAAGTCCTTACAAGGGAAACACAAAAATCATTTAAAGAAATTCAGGAGAATATGAGTCAAAAGATAGAAGCCAATAAAGAGGAAATGCAAAAACCACTTAAAGAAATACAGGAGAACTTGGGTCAACAGACAGAAGTCATGAAAGAGGAAACACAAAAATCTCTTAAGAATTACAGGAAAGCACAAACAAACAAGTGAAGGAACTGAGCAAAACCATCCAGGATATAAAAACAGAAGTAGAAACAACTAAGAAATCACAAAGGGAAACAACTTTGGAGATAGAAAACCTTGGGAAGAAATCAGGGGCCATAGATGCAAATATCAACGACAGAATACAAGAGATAGAAGAAAGAATCTCAGATGCCGAAGATACCATAGAAACCATTGACTCAACTGTCAAAGAAAATGCAAAATGCAAAAAGCTTGTAACCCAAAACATCCAGGAAATCCAGGACACAATGAGAAGACCAAACCTAAGGATTATAGGTATAGATGAGAGTGAAGATTTACAACTAAAAGGGCCAGCAAATATCTTCAACAAAATTATGGAAGAAAACTTCCCTAACCTAAAGAGAGAGATGCCCATGAATATACAAGAAGTCTACAGAACTCCAAACAGACTGGACCAGAACAGAAATACCTTCTGTCACATAATAATCAAAACCCCAAATGTACTAAACAAAGAAAAAATACTAAAATGAGTAAGAGAAAAAAGGCCAAGTAACATATAAAGGAAGATCTAGCAGAATTACACCAGACTTCTCAGCAGAGACCATGAAAGCAGAGTATAGCAGCTGGGTATAGCAGCAGAGACCTAGAAGATCCTGGGCTATACCCAGGATAACTCTAAATCAGCATAGATGGAGAAACCAAGATATTCCATGACAAAACCAAATTTACACAATATCTTTCCACAAACCCATCCCTACAAAGGATAATAGGTAGAAAACACCAATACAAGGAGGGAAACTATACCCTGGAAAAAGCAAGATAGTAACCTTCTTCCATCAAACCCCAAAGAAGATACCAGTCAAATATTTAAATAACATAAAAAATAATAGGAAGTAATAATCACTATTCCTTAATATCTCTTAACATCAATGGACTCAATTCCCCAATAAAAAGACATAGACTAACAGACTGGATACATAAACAGGACCCTATATTTTGCTGCACACAGGAAACACACCTCAGTGTCAAAGACAAACACTACCTTAGAGTAAAAGGCTGGAAGACGATTTTACAAGCAAATGGTCTCAGGAAACAAGCCAGAGTAGATATTCTAATATCAGATAAAATTGACTTTCAACCTAAAGTCATCAAAAGAGACAAAGAAGGACACTTCTTACTGGTCAAAGGAAAAATCCACCAAGAATAGCTCTCAATTCTGAACATCTATGCTCCAAATGCAAGGGCACCCTTATTTGTAAAAGAAACTTTACTAAAGCTCAAAGCACACATTGCACATAACACAATAATTTTGGGTGACTTCAGCACTCCACTATCTTCAATGGACTGATCACGAAAACAGAAACTAAACAAGGACACAGTGAAACTAATTGAAGCTTTGGACCAATTGGATTTAACACACACACACACACACACACACACACATATATATATATATATATATAAACATTTCATCCTAAAGAATATACCCTTTTTTCAGCACCTCATGGTACCTTCTCCAAAATCGACCATATAATTGGTCACAAGACAGACCTCAACAAATATAAGAAGATCAAACTAATCCCATGCCTCCTATCAGATCACTATGGAGTAAAAGTGGTCTTCAATTACAACAAAAACAACAGAAAGCCCATGTACATATAGAAACTAAACAATACTCTACTCAATGATAACTTGGTCAAGGAAGAAATAAAGAAATCAAAGAGTTTTTAGAATTTAATGAAAATGAAGACACAACATACCCAAATCTATGGGACACAATGAAAGCAGTGCTAAGAGGAAAATTCATAGCCCTGAGTTCCTCCCAAAAGAAAATGGAGAGGGCATACACTAGCAGCTTAATGGCACAACTGAAAGCCATAGAACAAAAAGAAGCTAATTCACCCAAGAGGAGTAGAAGGCAGGAAATCATCAAACTCAGGGCCGAAATCAATCAAGTAGAAACGAAGAGAACCATACAAAGAATCAACAAAACCAGGAGCTGGTTCTTTGAGAAAATCAACAAGATAGATTAGCCAGACTAACCAAGGGGCACAGAGATAGTATCCAAATTAACAAAATTAGAAATGAAAAGGGGGATATAACAACAGAAATTGATGAAATTCAAAAATCATATTTACAAAAAATCATACTACAAAAGCCTATATTCAACATAACTGGAGAATATGGAGGAAATGGACAATTTCCTAGACAGATACCAAATATCAAAATTAAATCAGAATCAAATAGATAATCTAAATGGTCCCATAACGCCTAAAGAAATAAAAGGGGTCATAGAAAGTCTTTCAACCAAAAACATCATGGGATCAGATGGTTTTAGTGCAGAATTATATTAGACCTTCAAAGAAGACTTAACACCAATACTCTTGAAACAATTCCAACAAAAATAGAAACAGAAGGAACACTACCCAACTCCTTCTACATTGCCACAATTACACTAATACCAAAACCACACAAAGATCCAACAAAGAAAGAGAACTTCACACCAATTTCCCCTATGAACATCGATGCAAAAATATTCAATAAAATTCTTGCCAACCGAATCCAATAACACATCAAAATGATCATTCACCATGAACAAGTAGGCTTCATCTCAGAGATAGTTCAATATACAGAAATCTATCAATGCAATCTACTACATAAACAAACTCAAAGAACAAAACCACATGGTCATTTCATTAGATGCTGAAAAAGCATTTGACAAAATTCAGCATCCTTTCATGCTTAAAGTCTTGGAAAGAACAGGAATTCAAGGTCCATACCTAAACATAGTAAAAGCAATATACAGCAAACTGGTATCCAGCATCAAACTAAATGGAGAGAAACTTGAAGCAATTCCACTAAAATCAGGGAATAGATAAGGCTGAACCCTCTCTCCATATCTTTTCAGTATAGTACTTGAGGTTGTAGCTAGAGCAATTAGACAACCTAAGGAGGTCAAACAGATACAAATTGGATAATACAAAGCCAAACTATCACTATTTGCAGATGTTATGATAGTATACTTAAGTGATCCCCCCCCCCAAAATTCCACCAGAGAACTCCTACGACTGATAAACAACTTCAGCAAAGGGTGGTTATAAAATCAACTCAAGCAAATCAGTAGCCTTCCTATACTCTAAGGATAAACAGGCTGAGAAAGAAATTAGGGAAATGACACCCTTCACAATAGCTCCAAACAATATAAAGTATCTTGGTGTGACTCTAACCAAACAAGTGAAAGATCTGTATGACAAGAACTTAAGGTCTCTGAAGAAAGAAATCGATGAAGACCTCAGAAAATGGAAAAAATCTTCCATGCTCATGGATTGGCAGGATTAATATAGTAAAAATGGCCATCTTGCCAAAAGCAATATACAGATTCATTGCAATCTCCATCAAAATCCCAACTCAGTTCTTCATTGAGTTAGAAAGAGCAATTTTCAAACTCATCTGGAATAACAAAAAAACCCAGGATAGCTAAAACTGTTCTCAACAGTTAAAGAACTTCTGGGGGAATCAGTATCCCAGACCTCAAGCAATACTCCAGAGCAATAGTGTTCAAAACTGCACGGTATTGGTACAGTGACAGGCAGGTAGATCAATGCAATAGGATTGAAGACCCAGAAACAAACCCACACACCTATGGTCACTTGATCCTCTACAAAGGAACTGAAAACATCCAGTGGAAAAAAGATAGCCTTTCAATCAATGGTGCTGGTTCAACTGGAGGTCAACATGCAGAGGAATGTGAATTGATCCATTCTTATCTCCTTGTACTAAGCTCAACTCCAAGTGGATCAAGGGCCTCCACATAAAACCAGACACACAGAAACTAATAGAAGAGAAACTGGGGAAGACCCTTGAGGACATGGGCACTGGGTAAATTTCCTGAACAGAACACCAATAGCTTATGCTCTAAGATCAAGAATTGACAAATGGGACCTCATAAAATTGCAAATTTCTGTAAGGCAAAGGACACTGTCAAAAGGACAAAATGGCAACCAACAAATTGGGAAAAGATCTTCACCAACCCTATATCCAACAGAGGGCTAATATCCAATATATACAAAGAACTCAAGAAGTTAGACCCCAGGGAATCAAATAACCCTATTAAAAATGGGGTACAGAGCTAAACAAAGAGTTTTTACCTGAAGAACTTCAGATGCCTGAGAAGCACCTTAAGAAATGTTCAATATCCTTAGTCATTAGGGAAATGCAAATCAAAACAACCCTGAGATTTCACCTCACACCAGTCAGAATGGCCAAGTTTAAAAACCCAGGAGACAGCAGGTGTTGGTGAGGATGTGGAGAAAGAGGAACAGTCCTCCACTGCTGGTGGGATTGCAAGATGGTACAACCACTCTGGAAATCAGTCTGGTGGTTCCTCAGAAAACTGGGCATGACACTTCCAGAGGACCCTGCTATACCACTCCTGGGCATATACCCAGAGGATTTCCTGTTATGCAATAAGGACACATGCTCCACTATGTTCATAGCAGCCTTATTTATAATAGCCAGAAGCTCCAAAGAACCCAGATGTCCCTCAATGGAGGAATTGATACAGAAAATGTGGTATATTTACAGAATGGAGCACTACTGAGCAATTAAAAACAACGAATTCATGAAATTCTTAGGCAAATGGTTGGAAATATCATCCTAAGTGAGGTAACTCATTCACAATGGAATGTGTCACTGATAAGTGGATATTAGCCCAGAAACTCTGAATACCCAAGAACAATTAACATATCAAATCATTTCCAAGAAGTAGGAAGGAGAGGGTCCTGGTCCTGGAAAGCCTTTTTCTTCTTATTTTTCTTAGATATATTCTTTATTTACATTTCAAATGATTTCCTCTTTCCTGGTTCCCCACTCCCCAAAAATCCCATAAGCCCTCTTCCCTCCCCCTGTTCCACCATACACCCCTTCCCACTTCCCTGTTCTGGTATTGCCCTATACTGCTGCACTGAGCCTTTCCAGAACCAGGGGCCACTCCTTCCTCTTCTTGGACATCATTTGATATATGGATTATGTCTTGGGTATTCCATGTTTCTGGGCTAATATCTGCTTATCAGTGAATGCATAACATGAGTGATCTTTTGAGACTGGGTTACCTCACTTTAGGATGATGTTCTCCAACTCCATTTCTCTAAGAATTTCATGAATTCATTGTTTCTAATGGCTGAATAGTACTGCATTCTGTGTGCGTGTGTGTATGTGTGTGTGTGTGTATGTGTATATATATATCACATTTTTTTGTATCCATTCCTCTATTGAGGGACATATGGGTTCTTTCCAGCTTCTGGCTATTATAAATAGGGCCCAGAAAACCAAATAACCCTATTAAAAATGGGGTACGGAGCTAAAGAAAGAATTTTCACCTGAAGAACTTCAGATGGCTGAGAAGCACCTTAAAAAATGTTCAACATCATTAGTCATTAGGGAAATGCAAATCAAAACAACCCTGAGATTTCACCTCACACAAGTAAGAATGGCTAAGATTAAAAATTCAGGAGACAGCAGGTGTTGGGGAGGATATGAAGAAAGAGGAACACTGCTCCACTGCTGGTGGAGTTGCAAGTTGGTACAACCACTCTGGAAATCAGTCTGATGGTTCCTCCCCAAACTGGGCATGTTACTTCCAGAGGACCCTGCTATACTACTCCTGGGAATATACCCAGAGGATTCCCCAGCATGTAATAAGGATGCATGCTCCACTATGTTCATAGCAGCCCTATTTATAATAGCTGGAAAGCCTTGATGCAGCATTGTAGGGAATTACTAGAAGAGAGTAGTGGGAGGGGGTTGATTGGGGAACAGGCAGAGGGAAGAGGGCTTATGGGACATATGTGGATGGGGGGACTGGGAAAGGCAAAATCATATGGAATGTAAACAAAGAATATAGAAAATTAAAAAATAAAAATAAAAAAGTTGTGTAACAAGTAGAAACGCCCAAGTGAGGATATTTCAATTCCACTTATAAGGGGGAAAGGAAATAATCATGAGAGGCAGATGGAGGGAGGGACATAGGTAGGAGAGGAGGACAGGGGAAAAGGGGAACAGGAACAGTTATGGGGGCAATGACAAGAGAGAAACCTAGAGGGCCAAGAGAATGAAGGGAGATAAGTTGCATGGGGGTGGGGGAAGCCCTCTAGAAAGTTCCAGAGACGTGGGAGGTGAGAAACTCTAAGAACTCAATGGGTCTGACATTAGCCAAAATGCCAGCAGTGGGGAGAGGACACTCATAGAGTCCACCTCTAGTAGATAGGCAGGGCCTCAAGAGGAAGGATAGTATTGCCATCCCACTCAAAATTTTTGACCTAGATCTGCTGCTATCTAAATGAACTGCACGGACAAAAATGGAGAAAAGAAGGAAGGAAAGGAGGTCCAATACAGTCCCAACTTGGGATCTATGTCATAGGGGGCACCAAGGCCTGGCACTATTACTGGTGCTATGATGTGCTTACACACAGGAGCCTAGCATGGGTGCCCTCTCAAAGGCCCTACCAGCCACTAACTGAGACAGAGGCAGATAATTACACTCAACATTGGACTAAACTTGGGGACTCCTATGATTGAATGAGAGGAAGGAGTAAAGAAGATAAAGGGGAGTATGACCCCATAGGAAGAGAAGAAGTCTTAACTAACCGTGACCCAGGGAGCTCCCAGAGACTGAGCCACCAACCAGGAAGCATACATGGGCTGGTCAGAAGTCCTTGGCACAAATATAGCAGAGGACTGCCTGGTTTGGCCTTAGAGGCAGAATATGCACTTAATCCTGAGAGATTTGAGGCCCCAGGAAATAAGGAGGCCTGGTACAGGGACATCCTCTCAAAGGCAAGGGGTGGGGAGAAATGGGATGAGGAACTGTGGGAGGGGGACGGAGGGGGGCAATGTAAATGTACATGACGGGAATGTAAATAAATAAATTAATAAAAATTGAAAAAAAGAGAAATAATATAGTTAAAAAATAAGCCTAACCTGAGGAAGTAGAAGACTCCTAGATTGATTTAAAAAAAAAAAACTGAAGAAACTAAAATTTGAAAAGACCTCTTATGCTCATGGGTTGACAGAATTAATGTAGTGAAAATTACTATATTACCAAAATTGATCTACAGATTCAGTGTAATTTCCATAAAAAATCCCAATACATTGTTCTCAAAAAGAGAAAGAAAAACTACTTTAACATTCACATACAGGCATAAAAGACTTCAGATAGTTACAGAAATCCTTAGCAAAAATACAAAATGCCATTCTGGAGTTAGTACAACACCTGTTTCCAAGTTGTACTCCAGGGCAATAGTAACAAAAGCAGAGTAAAAGCATGGTAAGATAAAGGCGCAGGCAAGAGCTTTCTGAAATGGACTCCAACAGTTTGATAAATACTGTCTTGAGTTGATAAATGGGATTGTGTGGCATTTAAAAGCTTCTATGCAGTGAAAGGAGCAATTAAGTGAAGAAACAACCTAGGAAATGGAAGAAAACATTTGCTAACCATATAGTTGACAGAGTTCTAATATCTAGAATATATAAAGAACTACATAAATAAATAAATATACTCAAGCCAAAGAGTCAATAGGTAAATAGTCTAAATAAACAGACAGTTCTCAAAAGATAACCTGTGAAAATTATTTGACATTATTAGCCACCAATTTAATGAAAATTAAAACTGTATTGAGATTTCACTTCACCCCAGTCAGAATGGCTGTCAAGGAAACAACAAATGCTAGTAAAGATATGAGGGAAAGGGGACTCTTAGACAGTTTTGTTAGTAATATAAATTATCCCAGCTGCTGGGGAAATCAGTTTGGACGTTCCAAAACATAACTTAAGTAGGGAATTATATATAACCTGGTCATGTCACACCTCCTTATACATTCTAAGGACTCTAAACCAGCATACTACACAGATATCTCACCCATGTTTATGGTAGCATGATTCACGATAACCAAATTATGAAGTCAACCTTGGTGTCCATAAATGAACAGAGGCACAAAGAAGATGTGGTATATATACACAACAATTTTTGTTCACTCATGGAGAATGAAATTATGTTTGCTAGAAATGGATGCGATTGGAGACCATCATCTTAAGTGATGAGCCAAACTCAAAAAGACAAGTATTCTCTCAGCTACACAACACCAACATTAAATATAGATACACAAGACTACACACACACACACACACACCCTTTTATGTATGCATTATGTATGTAACATATACAACATAAAAGTAGAGAGCCACTGGGAACAGGATGGAGGGCAAGAGACAATAACTGAGAATGCTTGTCACTGGATGACTTTGTTCCTTGTGTTTTTATGTTTCCTTTAATGCTCATGTTAACTTGAAAAAATATGGATTCTTTTAATAATGTTGAACCTAGGGCAAAATCATATGAGACTGTTCTAAAAAAAAAGAAGAGGAAATAAAAAGTATTGATAAAACTATTCCTAATTATATTTGGCTATACTCACAGATCAATGCCTTACTCAGCCATGAACAGAGAACCTTCCTTGAATCCCTCCCCTCAGAGCTCAGGGAACCCCAACTGAAAAGGAGGCAGAAAAAGTTTTAAGAGACAGATACCCAACCATTGGGCTGAAATCGGGGACCCCTATGGTTGAATTAGGGGAAGGATGGAAGAAGTGGAAGAGGAGGGCAACCCCATAAGAAGAGCAGCAGTCTCAACTGCCCCAGACCCCTGAGATCTCCCAGACACTGAGCCACTAACCAGGCAGCATACACTACGTGGTCTGAGCCTCCTACACATATATAATAAATCAGGGAGAAGATATGCCTAATCCTCAAGAGACTTGAGGTCCCAGGAAGTAGTCCCAGCCTGGTGGTGGGGGAGCATCCTCTCTGAGACAGGAGGGAGGAGGAATGGGATGAGGAAGTGTAGGAGGAGAGACCTGGAGAGCAGGTAACAGCTGGATTGTAAATAAATAAATACTCATCATTATATGAGAGTAATATAAAAAATAAGACAGAGAGGAGGATACCAAGAAATCAAATCCCTGTAAATCAGTGGTTCTCAACCTACCTAATGCTGGGACCCTTGAATATAATTCTTCAGGCTGTGCTGACTCCCATCTGTAAAATTCTGCATCATGCTACTTTACAACTGTAAATTTTCTATTGTTATGAATCATAGTGTAAATATCTTTGTTTTCTGATGGTCTTATATGACTCCTGTGAAAGGGTTATTTAACCTCCCAAAGTGGTCATGGCTCACAGTTTGAGAACTAGTGCTCTGAATCAACATAAATTATATTGAGAGAGGACAGGTCTGCACCAGGTCATCTGTGATTATATTATGGCTTCCAGTTTAGTGTTTATATGGGAATCCTGAGTGTATATATGACTGGGTCTCTGATTCATGATCCTTCTCTTGGACTCTTTTTCCATCTGTTTGTTGTGCCCAACTCCAATGCAATAATTTTTTTAATCTTTTATGTCATTTTATTTTGTTATATTTTTAAACAAATGAATGAAAGAAAGAAAGGAAGGAAGGAAGGAAGGAAGGAAGGAAGGAAGGAAGGAAGGAAGGAAGGAAGGAAGGAAGGAAGGAAGAAAATCTAGCCACTAGGGTAAAGGTTAACAAATGAACTGTCATACCTGCTGGGAGAAGAAGAATTAATTTTCTCCATGAGAGACATTGGATTGGTGCATCATCTAGTTCCAGGGCAGGCCTCATGTTCAGGAGTATTTGACCAACATATCACAGGCTTACAGGTTTTTGTGAGTGCTTTTATTTGGTTATAGTTTAGAAGGATTTGTTTCTCCGTTTGGGTGTGATTTTATTTTGCTTTCTTGATTTGGGGGATTCAGTTGTTGTATTGTTTTTTTTTTTGTGAGGAAGAACTTAAAGTTGGGTGGGTATGAAAGGGGATAGGATCTGGAAAGGTTTGTGGGAAGAGAAAAATATGCTCAAAATATATTTAAATTTAAAAATTGTTTTAAATAATAACAAGTACAATTTTAAAAAGAAATGGAAAAATACTTATACATTTTAAGGGCTTTTATTATTTCAGTATTTTATTTAGTGTGCTGCTCTACAGACAAGTCTTTTTAGATTTTCCACTTATGGGAAAAATGCTGTCCAATAGAGCAATAAGTGTGAGCCTGTGAAACATTATGCTAAGTGAAATATGCTAGGCACACACAGAAAAAACCTGTATAGCCTCATAGGAGGACTCTATAAGTAATTAAATCCATAGAAGCAGAGTTAGAATGGTCATTGTCAGGGAAAAGGGCAAGGTGGATGGAGAGTCACTTGTTAAGTTCAAAAGTTTACTTATAAAGTTCTGGAGATCCTATATGTAATATTTAATATAATGATTATAGATAACACACAACATACTGGATACTTAAACTAAGGTAGATCCTAAGTATTTTCACCATTACAGGTTGACGATAAATTTAAGGGCATACTAATAATATTAATTATTATGATTATCCACTGTGTACACATATACTGAGTCATATTATACATCATACATGCATATATATCACATTTTGTATTGTTATTTTGCAATTTGTTTTAATTTTCAATTTAAATATACATGTGTGTGATGGTTTGTAAATGCTTGGCCCAGGGAGGAGCACAATTAGGAGATGTGGCCCTGTTGGAGTAGGTGTGTCACTGTGGACATGGCCTTTAAGACTCTTGTCCTAGCTGCTTGGAAGTCAGTTTTCCCCTATCTGCCTTCAGGTGAAGATGTAGAACTTTTAGCTGCTCCTGCACCAAGCTGCCAAGCACCCACCTTGATGGTAAAGGACTGAACCTCAACATGTAAGCCAGCCCCAATTAAATGTTGTCCTTATAAGAGTTACCTTGGTCATGATGTCTCTTTACAGCAATGAAAACTATAACTAAGACAATGTCTTTTCAGAAAACACTAAATATCTTCCACAAAATATATATTTAGCCCTTAATATCTGTTTTATCCATTGATCGTGATGTTCATAGCTAATACCCTGTAGTACATTGATTGAATTGCTAATTTTTCATCCTGAGGAAAAGCAAGGAGAAAGCATTGAAAGTCTTTTGGCTCTATGTGGTAATATCTTGGGTAAATTTAACAGTGGGTATTAAGAGGTAAAAAGGCCTGCACACTTTACCTTTTGCTTACTCCTTCATTGGAGATAGATTCGTGGCAGGCAGTTCTATAGTTTACTTTAGAGATCTGATGTCATTTAAACACTACCTTTAGAGAATGAGTAGTTCCTACTTACAAATAAAACTATTAGATACCTGAAGGATGCATACTTTGATACCAAGAATCTTACCTACTTAAACTACAGAATATTTATAAAGTAGATCTTGTACTCTCCTGGTTTCTCAGTGACCTGATAGTCATTTTGCTTAATCATTATAAGTTTCAGAGTAAAGATTCAAATCATAGTGTGTGCTTGTCTGGGACATTTGCTTCCAACATCGAGTGACCCCCAGATTCCTTGTACCTAGTTCCTAGGGTGTAAAAAACAGCATCCCTTATTTTTTTCTTTCATTTGTCCATCTCTGCACTTCAATAATGTAATTTATATTGCAAGGAGAACTCAGGGAAAATGAGATAACAAAACTTCCTAAGTTGTGGTATATATTCAATTCAAAGTCAACAGAATGTGACCTGAGGCCATTTCATTACAAAGTTGCACATCCTTTCCCAGAATCCCTTTCCATATACTTTTCATTGGCACTTGTGTGCAGCTGCTTGATATTGCTAAGTAGAATTACCCAAAGAGCATCAAGTATTTCTATCACAGTGCAGTATGCTATTAATCATATCAAATTATTTAGGTTTAGGACATGTCCTTTTAAAAGCCTTTGTTTATTTGCCTTGAGTCAATTTTTCTCTGAGCCTAAAATCGTCAACAAAAGAAGAAAGTATTAGAGGGAGCAATATTTACTCCTGAGTGGCTTCTCTGGATCATTCTTTTACAGTAATTGTCTCTCATGATGTATTAGATAGAAAGCCCTGCACATTTGCTCTATAAATTGGAGGGTTTGTCTCTGAAATTGACTTATAAACATAGTCTGCAGATTACATTTTATGGGAACAGGAAAAAATGACCATAGAGCAGGAAATTATCTGAACTAGTAGCATCACAGGTACTTCAGTTCACTCAAACTCAAGCATCAACTGGGTCTACATAATCAAAGTGAAGTGGAGAATTAAAGCAATTTGAGATAATTCAGACTAGCAACATCTACCCAAAAAAACCTTTCACAAAATTGCCTCAATTATATAATTGAAGCAAATCTTCGGAGACTAGGGCTTGAATTATTCTTATAATTGATTTAATTTTCGTTTAGCTTGTGTATGAAAATACACCCACACACAATCTACCCAAAAGCTTCAGATTTAGTAGCCAGCTAATGCAATTTCCATCTGACATAATTTGTCACGTGTCTTTCCTCCTATTGTCATATTCTAACTTTAATAGTTCAATAGCACAGCCATCATGCACCTATGAAAGGAAAGTTACAAGTTTCCACAACTTAAATTATACATTTAAGCAATACTTTTCAAAATAAAGAATTAAATATTCCTACATTTCTAACAAGACCTTATTCCTTGATTTCTTTCCCTTCTTCTGTTCCTCTGTCTTTCTTGTTTCTGGTGTCTTTGATGTTTCACGAGAGAACCTTGGAATACTTAGTCGGAGAGCTTATAGTGACTATTGATATATTGTGTCCTTACAGAATTGAAAAGATTCTACACTGCACTAAACCAAAAATTCTCCACTTAACTAAATTCTTCAAATTGACAGTAAGGGTTCCAGGGGTAGAAGCTTTTTCTTTTAAAAGAAACAATAGAAGAATTTTTATAATTCTTTCCTTTGTAGTGGCAACTTAAAAAATTCAGGATCATTATCTCTTCAGATGTTGCTGCTAATGGATACATGAAAATTAATCAATCCAAACTGTAACAAAACAGAATAATAGCAATCAATGATTATTAAATGTTAGAGTGAATGGTATAGGGAGAAAGGATAAAGTTCAATAATATGTAACAAAACACAGGTATAAATGTTCTCCAACACAGTGAACAACCACAGTTCATAATGACTATTTTATGGTTCATGATGATCAATCATAAAGGGGTTCAAAAACTAAACAAAAACATACAGTAAAGAGATAGAAAGATAATGACTTTGATTTGGTCAATACTGATCAAATATAACATGGTATACAAAAAAGTGCTGGAAGATGGCAGAATGCCCCATAAATATCCACAATTTTAAATATTCATAGTTTAAAGTGATGAGGGAGTATGGGATATAGGCAAAATATGCTCAATGTACAATATATACATGTATGAAATTAATTAATTAATTAACTTTATATCCCAATCACAGACCCCCTTCATTCCTTCTACCTCCATCTTCACAAGCCCCTATCCTATTATCTCCTCTCCTTCTCAGAGAAGCCCCTATTGTGTACCTTCCCACCCTGAGACATCAACTTGCAGGAGGACTATGCACATCTTCTCCCACTGAGGCCCAACAATGCAGTCCAGTTAGGAGAAGAGGATCCTAACTGTAATAGTTCTGTAATAGATCCTAACTGTAATAGATCCTAACTGTAATATATATATAAAATGCAGTTTGCATTATATATATATATATATATATATATATATATATATATATATATATATATATATATATAGTCTAGATCTACGCATACTCCTTGGTTGGTGGTTCAGACTCTGTGAGACACCACCATGGGCCAAGGTTAGTTGATTCAGGAGGTTTTCTTGTGGTGTCCTTGACTCCTGTTTCCTTGATCCTATTCCCTACTCCTCCACAATGCTTCTCAAGATCCACCTGATATTTGTCTATGGGTCTGTTCATGTGTTTCCATCTGCTGCTGGGTGAAAACTGTCTCAGAAGACTCTTATGCTCCTGTCTGCAATCATAGCTGAGTATTAGGAATACTATCAGGGATTGGCTTTCTCCCATGAAATTGGTCTCAAGTTGGGGCAGTCATTGGCTGGTCATTCCCTCAGCTCCATCTTTATCCCTACATATCTTATAGGCAGGACAAATCTTGGGTCAAACGTTTTGTGTGTGGATTGGTGTCCCCCTTATGCCCAAGACTGCTGAAACAAGAGGCTGCTAGAATATCACAAGAATTTCCTTTGGTGAGTTTCTCTCTATGAAGTCATCATACTAAACTATGATCAGCAAAGAAATGAACCAATGCCACAGCATTGTCCACTGTCTGTTGTGTTATATTTATACCCTTTCTGAAGATCACATGATTTCTCAAGTGTCCATTAGAATACAACATGCCCTTTTTCTAGGCTGCTTCCAGAAAAACACCTGTTCTCAACAAATGTCCTCATACATGTTTTGCCTCAGCCAAAATAACCTCTCATAAGACAGTTTCCAGAAAATGTCATGTGACACAACTGAGTCTCCAAAGAAACCAGAAATTTCCACTTCAAGTGTCCTTGTAGTGTAGTTGGACATCTTTTGGATATATGCCCAGGAGTGGTATTGCTGAGTCTTGAGGTTGAATTATCCCCAATTTTCTGAGAAACCACCAAATTGATGTCCAGAGTGGCTGTGCAAGTCTCCATCAACAACAGAAGAGTATTCCCCTTGCTCCACATTGTCTCCAGCATGTGCTGTCACTTGAATTTGATCTTAGCTATTCTAACTCATTTAAGATAGAATCTCAGAGTTGTTTGATTTGAATTTCCCCAATGACTGAGGACATTGACCATTTCTTTAAGTGCCTCTCAGCCATTCAAAATTCCTTCAGTGAGAATTCTGTTTACTTCTGTATCCCATTTCTTAATTGTGTTATTTAGTTTGTTGGTGTCTAATTCTTTAAGTTCTTTATATATATTTTTTATATTAGTACTTTGTTAAATATTTAGCATTCTGTAGGCTGCATTTTGTACTATTAATGGTGTCCTAGGTCTTACAAAAGCTTTTCAGTTTCATGAGGTCCATTTATTAATTGTTGGTTTTCATATTTGAGCTATTGGTTTTTCGGTTCAGGAAGCTGGCTCCTGTGCCTATGTGTTCAGAGAAGTTTCCCACTTTCTCTTCTATTAATGTCTCTGGTTTTATGCTGAGGTCTTTTTTGATCCACATGGACTTGAGTTTTGTGCAGGGTTATAAATATGGGTCTACTTGCATTCTTCTACATGCAGACATCCAGTTAGACCAACACCTCTTGTTGAAGATGCTTTCTTTTTTGCATGTATAGTCTGAAGTTCTCTTTCTTTGTTGAGTCTTTGTGTGGTTTAGGTATCAGAGTAACTGTGACTTCATAGAATGAATTAGGTAGTATTCCTTCTATTTCTATTTTGTGGAATAGTTTGAGGAGTATTAGTATTTTGTCTTCATTGAACATCTGGTAGAATTCTGCTCTAAACTCATATGGCCCTGGGCATTTTTTTTGGTTGGGGAAATTTTAATGAATATTTCCATTTCCTTATGGGTTATAGGACTATTTAAATTGTTTACCTGATCTTGATTTAACTTGGTAAGTGGTATTTATCAAGAAAATCATCCATTTTGTTTAGATTTTCCAATTTTGTGGAGTACAGGCTTTTGAATTAAGGCCTAATGATTCTTTGGATCTCTCTCTCTCTCTCTCTCTCTCTCTCTCTCTCTCTCTCTGTGTGTGTGTGTGTGTGTGTGTGTGTGTGTTGTCATGTCTCCCTTTTCATTTCTGATTTTATTAATTTGGGTAGTGCCTCTGTGCCCTCTTGTTAGTCTGGCTAAGTGTTTTTCTTTCTTTTTTTTTTTAAATATTTTTATTTTCTATATTCTTTGTTTACATTCCAAATGATTTCCCCTTTCCCGGATCCCCCCTCCCCATATGTCCCATAAACCTTCTTCACTCCATCCCTTCTCCAATCACCTCCCTCCTTTTTCTCTGTCCTTATATTCCTATTCTCTCAAAGAACAGCTCCTGGTTTTGTTGACTCTTTGTAGTGTTCTCTTTGTTTCTAATTGGTTGATTTCAGCACTGAGTTTGATTTTTTTCCTGCCATCTACTCCTTTTTGGTGTATCTGTTTCACATTGTTTTAGAGGTTTCAGATGTGCTTTTAAATTGCTAGTTTGAAATATCTTCATTTACTTTATGCTACGAACTTGCCTCTTATCAGTGCTTTCACTGTAACCCACAAGTTTGGGTATGTTGTGCCTTCATTTTCATTAAATTCTAGAAAGTTTTAAATTTCCTTCTTTATTTCTTCCCTTGAAGCTCTTAATATTCTTTCTATTTTCTGTACATTTAATATACATATAGTGTTTTGATTATTATGTGGTGAGAGAATTTTTTTTCTGGTCCAATCTATTTGTTTTTCTGTAAGCTTCTTGCATGTATATAGGCATGTATTTCTTTAGGTTGGGGAAATTTTCTTCTATGATTTGGTTGAAAATATTTCTGGTCCTTGTACCTGGAAACCTGATGCTCTTTCTATTTCTTGATCTTTTCATAGTGTCCCTGATTACTTGGATTTTTTGTGTCAAGAACTTTTTAGATTTAGCATTTTCTTTGACATAAGTATTGACTTATTTAATTGTATCTTCTATAGCTGAGATTCTCTCTTATATCTCCTCTATTTTGTAGTTATCTTCCCTATGCTTTCCATCTCCAGGATTCCTTAAGTTTATGTTTTCTTTATCATTTCTATTTCTACTTTCAGTTCTTAGACACGTATCATTTCCATCCCTGTTTGACTGTATTTTCTTGTATTTCTTTAAGGGATTTGTTCATTTCCTCTTTAAATGTCTCTATTATCTTCATAATATTGAATTTAAGTTCACCATGTAGTTTGGATGTTTTAGAATATCAAGGCCTTGCTGTAGCAGAATAGTTGGGCTTCAGTGTTACCATATTGCCCTTGATCTTGTTGATTGTGTTCTTATGCTGTCCTTTAGCCATTTTGGTTGTCTCTGGTGTTAACTGAATGTTGTGGATGCCTTTGGGACTCCTTAGGGAGGCAAGCAGAGCTGTGAGCCTTATATAACACAATGTATGTGAGATTAATATGTACAATGAAAGCCATTTAAAACATAGAAAATTGATGGTGTGTGGTGGCACACACCTTTAGTTCCAGCACCTGGGAGGCAAGCACAAATGAATCTTTGTGAGTTCAAGGCCAGCCTGGTCTCCAAAGTTAGTTCCAAGACAGCTAGGGCTGTCATTTTTCCACATCTCTGCTTCAATTTCCACTTCTTAAGTCTCAGTTTCATATGGCCAAATGCCCTGGAGTAGACCTTCACTTGAATTACTGTTGTCTTATCTCATGTTCTTCAAGTCCCAGATAGAAGTCATTCTCTTTACCTGTATCAAACCTGCTCCTCCTCTTATATGTCTTGGGTGGTAAATGATGCCTCAGTGGATACAGTTATTCTATCCAAGATTCAACGAGTCCTCTTGGATATCTCTGTCTTCATACCTTTCCTGATACAAATTGTGTAGGAATGAATTGTCAGTATATGTAGCTTATTAAAGTCACGGGAGAGGGGGGAATAACACATTCCCAGTGGAAAGTATATAGAAGAGGGCAGACATGGGAGTCACAGGAACAAAAGGAATGAATATAACTATGCAAGAGATAGATTCAGAAAGAGGAACACACAATATGAGAGTGAAACCAGGGAAATGAAGGGGGAAAGTCTGTTGGAGTCAGAGAGACTCTTGGTCTGTGGGCAATTACCTGCAACCTTATTTAGACTATTTAGTTTTTCTATATTCATTTTCTTTACCTTTATTAAAGGTAAAACAGGGGAAACTGCTTTTATGTTGTGCCCTTTCCAAACGTTAAGCAGTCTAAATAGACCTTAAGTGTTTGCCATAGTTGGACCTTAACCACCTAGGTAGTCTTCCACTGAAGGTGGAGCCTTGTCACACCTGCAATTTCCTACAGGAGCAGATTGCCAGCTGAGCTTGCTTTGCAACATAATCCAGCAGAAACAAAGGATGGGGTCTGTGGCCTCTCCCTATATAAATACAGTGCTGAACATTAAAATTTGAGCCTTGATCAGAACCTTTTCTCTTGGCGTCATCCCTCTCTCACCCACCCCCTGCCCCCAATCTTTATCATTTCCATCCCCCTTTTCAGGTAACCCAATTCATCCAAAGCTGCTGGACAGCTACATTATGTTGTGGGCATAATATACCACAAAGTTAAGCATAAAAGAAAACATCTCACCATACTTACAACTTAATTCTGGAAAAGACAGGAACTAATATCATTTCTCTTTTCTAAGATCACTCAATAAAGCATCACTATTTAATAGCAAATTGCCACTGTGTATAATAGGTCTCTTGAATTTATTCTATCTACCTGAAATTTTGTATCAATGTCTTCCAAATCTGTCCTTGATCTGGCCTCTGTTGAATATAACTTTGATCTCTGTCACTATTTGTCTGAATGTTTTATGCTTCACATAGGCAGAAAATAATTCAGTACTTATCTTTCTGTTCCTGGGTTATTTCATTTAGCATAATATACAGGATCATCAATATTGTCACAAAAGATGGAATTTCCTTCCTTTTAAAGGCTGACTGTATTCCATGTGTGTTTATACTACATACCTATTCATTTATTGATGGACATTTTTAGTTGATTCTATATCTTGTCTATTTTGAATATTGGTGGAATGAATATTGAAATATAGATATCAATGCAACATACTGATTTAATATCTGTGTATGTATTCCTAGGAGTATGCTTACTTGATTATATGTTTGCTTTGTCTGATAAAATTCCAAAGACTTTTTTAAAAATAAGTGCCACTTTTCAGCTATATCCTCCAAACCTTTATAACAGCATTCTGGTTGGTATGAGGTGATATCACATTGTTTTGTGATTTGTTTTTGTAAGACATGATATCACTATGTAGCTCACACCGGCCTCCAACTCATAAACCTCCTAACTCAGCTGGTCAAGTTGGGGGAGTTACCATTATGTGCCAGATATGTGCTTCATCATGGTTTTGATTTGAATTTCCATGACGATTACTGATGGTGAGCTTTTTTCATATGCTTTTTGGTCATTTGCATGTGTTCTTGTGGAAATGTCTTTGAAAAACATCAACAGAATGAATAGATGACCTGGGATCTATTCCAGGTCATCTATTCATTCTGTTGATGTTTTTGTTGTTGTTGTTTTTTTTTCTTTTTGCTTGTGTTTGCAACTACCATTTGTCTATTTTTTGTTGCCTATGCTTTGGAGATCAAATTAAATAATCAGAGTAGGGGCTGAAGAAATGGCTCAGCAGTTAAGACTGTGTAGTACTCTCCAAGTTTGGTTTCTGCACCATTATATAACAAGTCACAACAACTTGTTCATCAAGATCCAGGAGATCTGTCATCCTTTTCTGCTTTCCTAGGACACTGCACTCATGTGTATACATACATGCACATTCATGTGCACATGCATTCCCCAACACCTTAACAATTAAAGAATAAATCTTTAAAAAACAAAACAATGTCATTATCCAGACCACTGCCATGAAGTATTTCCATGTATTATTTTCTATAACTACAAGTCTTATATTCTAGTCATTAATCTATTTTATTTGATTTGACACACAGTATAAGATAGGAATGTAATTTCATTCTGCATGGTATACTCTAGTATTCTTGCTTATTCAAGAGACAGTCCTTTTTCTATTGACTATCCTCAGTATCACTTTTAAAAACAGGGATAAATTATTTAAGTGATAAAGGCAATGATATCAAGAAGCACAAAGAAGTGAAATAAATCATCCACCCTCTTCTCCAAATGGAAACTATTACCTTAACATAAATAAATGTCCATTCTGATTTATTATGCTCATAAAGATACATTTTTCTTTTTTCTTTTACTTTTGATATTATAATTACACCATTTCCTCTTTCCTTTCCTCTCTCCAAACCCTCCCGTATAAACCTCCCTGATTTCTTTCAAATTCATGGTCTCTTTTTCATTAATTGTTTTTACATATATATTTTTATATTTCTAAATACAAACTGTTCAGTCTATATAATGGTACTCCCATGCGTGTCTTCAGGGTTGACCATTTGATATTGGATAACAAATTGGCATACACAAATTCAAATTTTAATACATTAGATTTTCTTAACTCAGGGTGTATAGGCACAAATTTGTCTCAACAAACTTTAGTAAGCATTCAAACTCCCCTCTAACCTACCACCCACCATAGGCAATTGAAAAGAAAAGTCATTAGGACATGGAGGAAAGACCTGTTCAGAAATCATTCTTGGGGGTGAGTCCAATCTTTGTTGCCAGGATATCACCGTCCAGTCCAGTAGCAAATTAAAATTTTAGTCCTTTTTCAGTTTTCTTTTTTAATTGATTTTTATATGTATTCTAATCATGATTTTCTCTCCCCCAACTCCTCCCAGATCCTCTCCACTTCCCACACATCCAACTCCATGACCTCCTTCTTTCTTTAGAAATCAAACAGGTAAATAAAACAAATAACTCAGAACAATTTTTAAAAGACAAAGAAAACGAAAAACCACAAGATCTCACATACACACACACACACACACACACACACACACACACACAAATTAGAAACTATAATATACAAGCAAAAAAACAGTAAGGTAAAACAAACCTGCCAAGTGGTAATATCATCAGTATTTCAGCATAACCTACAGAAGGACCTGCTGTATATTGTTTCATGAAGTTAGAACCTGAATGTGGCTTCTTGGGAGCGATTTGTGAGTATTGCCAAGAGGTGTGTGCCTAGAGACCAACCATTGGCCATCATGCCACTGTCTTGCAGTCTTATATGATAACAGACCCTTTATAAGGTCAGCTGCAGACAACTGGAGGCACCAGCACAAAGAAAGATAATAAAATCCACTATGACACTAGAATGTAAAACATTGTTTTTCATTTGATGAAGGGGAAAAAGAGTAGACAAGTGAGAGGGGACAAGGTTCATCCTAAGTACTCCACTCATCCAACAGATTTTCCAGTTCAAAGATTTGAACTCACAACAACTCACTGAGGTAAATGTCCATGTTGATTATCCAACACAAGCTCAATTTACAATTAAGAACAAATAAACAAGCATAGTTATTGATTTCTAAGAAATCATGGCTTAGTGTGAATGGCTGGCATATTGTTGAATACTCCCACAACAATGCAATTGGGGTTTCAGTAAATATATGAACTACTGCTATGGTTGAGACCAAAACATGTAAGGATTAACTCCCTCTCCAATAGTATGTAGACTCCTTAATGCCTTGTGAACAGGGAGATGACATGGTTTCTAAACAAAAAAAAGATGGGAAAATAGGAGCAGGGAGCATTTCCTTTCACACCCTTCTTCAGGACTTGCAGAACTCTCATTTGACAGTGATATCATTGGTATTATTAAAAGGTAGGCATAAGCGGAGAGAGTATATACTGTAGTTTGGTATACTCATCCACTTCCATAATCTTAGCACTTAGAATACAGTAGACACAACAGATGCCCCAACAAAGGGAAATCGAGGGGGGGAGGTGGGAGTGGTTCAGGTGGAGGGACATATATTTTGAGGCAGAGGGTGGGAGGAGAGGTTTTCAGGGAAGGGGAAAACAGGGAAAGGTTTTAGTATTTGAAATGTAAGTGAATATTATATTCAACTTAAAAAAAGAAGATAGTAGCCAAAGGATTGCTGCAGGTTTGAAAACAGCCTAGTTAACATAGTGAGTTCCAGACCAACCAATAGTGAACCCCTATCTAAAAATGAAAGAAAAAGGAGAGAAATAAATCTTATATTGTCTTATTCTCATATCTATTATTTTATAGAAGCTCATATTCAGATCATCCAATGTATGTGCCCTGTAAAATATTAAGCATTTAGACAAGTGGTAGCAATGTATTTTAGGTAAATTGTATTAATAATATTACTTGAAATTGATTAAATGTTATAGTATAAATGTAGGTCATGAAGTGGTTAAGTCAAGTAGATTAGTATAGCTATTGTCCCACACAGTTATATTTTTGCCACTAATGTAGCTAAAATCTAAATCCCTAATCTAGTACAATTTTAGTGTATAGAGGATAGAGATATGTCAGAGAATACCAAATAGTAGATGCACGGGATGGGAAAGTTTAGAATAACCAAAACCATTCTGTAAGACATGAAATTGGAAAACTTGTGCCTACTGATTTCAACACATATAGCAAGTAAAAAACAAGAGTATACAAATGGGACAACAGCAGTAAAATCCTGGCACACACATGCAAGTCCAGAACTTGGGAAGAATAGGTAAGAGGATCAGAAATTTGTAATTGTAAAGGGAAGGTCCTCTCCAGTCACATAAGGAATTCCAGCCCTACCTGGGATACATGAGACTCTTTCTCAAAAGAAACACAGCAGTGATACTTGAATGCAGATGGTCATACAGATCAATAGACTCAAATTCAGTGTTCCTCCCATTTTCAATGATGTTTTTGTGTGTTTAAATGGGTACCAAGACTATTCTAAAGGAAAAGAAGTATCCTTTCAGCAAACAGTGCTGCGATATTCTTGTTTGCATGGTCAGCAAAGAAGTTGTATATGATATATCCCATCACATACAAAAATCAACTGAAAAATGTATTAAATTTCTAGCTATTAAGCTATATCTTACAAGAGAACATGAGAAATTTTCATTACCTTGAGTCTGAAACATACAACATAAACCACTTTCCTTATCAACACCAATAATAGTCTGAGGAGGTCACATCCTTTAGCCTAAAATACACACTTTTTGAAGGGTGTTAATAGTATAAGCCTGTATCCCAGCACTTGAAGGAGGTGGAGATAGGAAGACCAGAAGCTCAAAGTCATCCTGATCTACTTAGTGAGTTCAAGGCCAGCCTAGGTTTGTGAGACCCCTAACTTAAAAAATGAAAGCAATAAAAAACCCATTTCTTTCATATTAGATGCCATTTTGAGGAATATACCACAGTCCATTCCATAAGAGAGAAAGTACTTTTTAATATAATTTCCTGAATCATCCATATTTTGTAATCACTAATGGATAATTCAACTAAGTGCATGTGGTAGGGATAAATGGAAAGAGTACTTTGATGTGGTAGTAGAATCAGGCTGGGAGTTTTTAATATTGACTAAATTGGCATACATTTTTTTTTACTGGTTCTGGGGTTTCTTTCTGCACATTAAATTCTTACCCTGGATATGTGAATGGCTAATTTCTCATTTTTCTTTTAAATCAAATTTCACTTTATTTTTTATTCAGAAATTTTCTTTTACACATATGAATGTTTTGTCTGTATCACATGCATGCTTGGTGCCTACAGGGTTTATAAGAAGCTGTTGCATCTCCTGGAAATTGGAATTGTGGATGATCGTGGGCACTGGGAATTGAACCCATGTCCCCTGCAAGAGCAACAAGTACCCTTCATAGCTAAGCCATCTTTCCAGCCAAAAATGTCACTTTCTTAATCAAGTCTATTGTAACCATTCTATTCCAGAGAGCAACCTATCAATCACTCTGCATTACCAATCTCCTTAACCTCTCTTCATCTTTTGTTGAAAGCTCTGTGGTAAATCCATGCATCTAACATAACTTATAATTTGATGAATTTTGTATGTATCGGTTCTTCTCTTTATCTGTTGAAATATAACTTCCTTGGGATCTATAATACCTTGTTTTTGTTCAGTGATGGTGTCCCATTGTTTGTAGTAGAACAGAATGTGACAGACACGTAACAGAACCTGATGCTTATCTGACCACATAAAACACAACAGAATGAACACAGGAATCTTTTGTTTTTGTTCACTGATGTAATTTCGAGTATCTATGATAGAAGAGGGCCTGACACATAAGAGTCTAGTAAATATTTGCTGTGTACAATTAATTTTTATCCCATATTCTATAGCTTCCCAAGCTTCTGAGCCTTCAGTGCCTTTTACAGGCCGCACATTATTTCCGCAGCTATTTGGAAGACTGCAATGCTAAACATCCACCCTGCTTTTCCTCCACAACCAGCCCCACTCAATATCTGCAGTGTATTACACTCCTAATGTGAAAGCCAACATGTCTGGTTCTTAGTAGTGAGAGGCAGACTACAGAAAGATAAAAAAGTAAATGAAGATTAATGCTCTGTTCTAACAACATAAATCAAAGGGCGGAGAAACCAGATCAAACTAACTGCAAATGTTTGAAGAAGGAAATCAGTACTGGCATACCTTAGATAAAAAAAATCTACTATCTACTGCTGGGTGGGAAGACTTCTGTGGAATAAGTGGCAAAGAAGATGAGCTGCTTTATGTTATCTTAAGAAGCTAGCAGTGTAAATATCTTATGGCTAAGGTTAGCAGAAAAAAACCTCGTTCCAAATGCCTTAAATACTTCTGAAGAAGAAAAACTAGAGGTATTTCCTGATGTTTCTAGCAATAAAGCCCCCCACAGAGAGGGAGAGAGAGAGACACAGACACAAGAGAGACTGAGAGACTGAAATGTTCAATTTAGCAACTATTTTCATGAATTAAAAGAATATGGATCTGAGCTGGATTTACCGGTGGTCTCTCACGTGAGTGAGAATTCTGAGTTCTCTGGGAGGTCTCTCTGAGTTCCGAACACATTCTGAACTCAGAAAATAAAAGTGCCTCTTTAGATGCTCAGAAAAGCACAGCTTCATGATCTACACTCATGAAGGTGGCCTGAGATAAGTCTTTGTTTAAAGAACAAGGTCCTCACTGGCTGTGCACAGTGATCTACATCAAAGCCAACGCAGAATGTACAGAGAGGACTAAGACCCATACCAATATTTCAAAACATACAGTGTGTAGGAGGGCGCTGCTGGGAGAGAAAATAGAGAGATACAAACAGAAAGCATTGAAGGACCCTTTCTCTCCCTCCCCTTCCCTTAGAAGATTTCCAATATAGAGTTAGCATAGCTACAAAGAGGAGAGCAGAATACTATTCCTTTGTATATACTTATACTGCAAATGAAGTAAATGGAATTATTTTGAGACTACTTGTCTCCAAGGCCATCTGATAATTAGGAGTGTGAGAATGTATAGAAGCAAAAGTGGTGTGTGTGTGTGTGTGTGTGTGTGACAGAGAGAGAGAGACAGAGAGACAGAGAGAGCACATGTGTGAAAGCAAGAGGACAATCTTGGGTGTTGGTGTTGTTCACACACACACACACACACACAAAGTCACAAAGTACTGATACATGATACAATATGTATATGCTTTAAAGAAATGCAAGGTTAAAGAAACTAGCTATGAAAACCACATATCGAATATTACATTTATATGAAACATCGATAATAAATAGAACTATAAAAACTAAATATAGGAAAACACAAATGGCTCAGCAGTAAAGGCACTGTTATCGAGCTTTAGTTTGATGCCCCAGACCAACATGGTAGAAGAGGAGAATTGCTCAAATTGTTCTCTGACTTCCACACAAGTACTGTGGCACATGAGTACCCAAACACATATACAACATGCACACACACACACACACACACACACACACACACACACACCAAATAAACAAATAACATGACATTTTAAAACAAAAAATATAAATTCAGGGTTGCAGAGATGGCTCAGCGGTTAAGAGCACTGACTGTTCTTCCGGAGGTCCTGAGTTCAAATCCCACAACCATATGGTGGCTCACAACCATCTGTAATGGGATCTGATGCTCTCTTCTGGTGTGTCTGAAAACAGCTACAGGGTACTTACATATAATAAATAAATCTTTTTAAAAAAGAAAATTTAGAGTAATAATTTTCAGTGTTAACAAAAAGGGAAGTTTGGGTTCAATTATCATGAGGATTTGGGAAAAGAAATATTTTAAAATATTAAATACTAATATTAAATATTAAAATGTTCTGGGTAGTGTTAATAATTGCATATCTCAGTGAATTATGACTACTGTGTGAATGTTTATGATAAATCACATTATATCACAAGAAGGCTATTACAAAATCCTATGAGCCCTTAGAATGTTTAGAACTATGTTGAAATGGAGACTGCATACTTTTGTTCCAGAAGCACTGCCTAACTGCTGCTCTCTGAGTCTGGGACCTTAATGAAGCAAGCCAGGGGAGGTGAGAAGGTTAATCACTGTGATTACATATTTGTAATAAAAACCTCCTTTAGCTTGTTCAAATGAATTTAGGAATCTGCTTCATACATTTTGTCCATTGCTACTATAGCCCAAAGACTGTCCAGCATTGCCTGATTCTGTTGGACAACCCACCATCGTGTTTACAACCTAGTTTTTATGTCCCTTCTCGAAGAGTCAAGGTGTTTTCAGCTGCTATAAATTAAAAATTGTAAACATGTCCTAAATGTATACTAACCAAAGAGCTCGAATATTAAATGAGAAGTTGGGTGCCCAAATGACCCCATTAAAACAATATTTCAAACTGATAATTAAAACTTGAGAACATTTTTTTCTCACAAAGGTTAATTTCAAAAAAGTAAAAAAAAAATCCCTTTTGTAACAAGAAGGTATGAATATACTAATTTAGAAGAGGCCATTTCTTTTATGGCCTCATTAATGTCAACTTAAACAAAGTTACTGTCACTGAAAACTCTTTCACTTGTGATGAAATAATATTTTGTAGAATACAATTTAACAATTTAAAGATAACATATCCATAGAAAAATGTATCAGATAAAATCTTACATCAGATTATTCATTATAAAAGCTATAACTAAATTATTTTTTAATGCCCTGCCAGTTCAAAGATGTCATATTTGGCACTTTAAACCCTTCAATGACCATGGTCCATGTTCTTTATTAGATGATTAAACAGCAAATCACCCTTAATTAAGTTCCGCCATTAGAGAGTGGTGGAGGAAACATTATTCCATATACTGACCCAAACTATAATTGATTTTCCCTGTTAAAAATTCCCTGATAAAATCCAACACAATTTTGTCAAAGAAAGATGCTTTCCCAGGCACTGAATTCAAAGATTCAGCCATGTTTTGTGTACAGGGAAAATCACAGATCATTGTAACCCCTCTAACCTGAATTTTATCATAACATTTTTATGAGCATATCTATGGGCTAATACAGGCCAGTGCCTGAGTGATGAGACCTAGTAGTGTGTGACTCATACTTGAGGGAATCTTTTGGGCTTGAGAAGATACTAACAAAAGTTCATAATATTTTAAAGAAGTACATCTTCTAAAAACTCACATCAGCAGGGCTTTCACATGATGCTGTGAACCAAAGTTAGAGTGGAGGTAAGGCGAAGAATCCTGAACACAACGTAGTATTTTGGGGTGTGGAAAGCTAAGATCTTTATTTCAGGGAACTCTGGGAGGGTCAGCAGGGAAAGTAGAAAAATTGTTAATACTTCTTTTATTCAGATTTGATCTGTGAGTTAATTACTCCCTGACAATTGTAGACCCTCTTGAGAGTTTCTGTTTGATTCATTCCCCAAGATACAGCATGTAATAAGGATCTCTATATTCTTTAGATATAACTATCAGGCAAAATAAACTTCAGACTAGCTAGGATATTGCAATTGTACTTTTTTTTATTGATATATTTATTTACATTTCAAATGATTTCCCCTTTTCTGGAATTGTACTTTGAATAGCCAGGATTCGTTGCTTTGCAACCCATGGAGAATGGGCTAGTGATCCTATGGGTAGCAAACTATTGCCAGCAGAAGGGCTCTACTACTAGACAGCCTTTATATCCCAAGTTGAAGTTTCATTGCTCTGGGGTGGGGTGTCAATAGGTGCCATCAACTCATCCTTCATGTGATTTTTCTATGTGACTACAATTGAGAACCAGTGTCCTATACTTGAAGAATTCAATCTAAGAATTCAACAGTGGATTGCATGTGTTACCATGCCAGAGAGTTTAAGTTTTATTTTATTTCATTTTTTTTTATTTTTCAATTACCAAGATCAAACAAAAAATCCAAGTTTTATTTCAAACTTTCTTGATTCCATTCGGAAAGATCCTGAATCAGTGTCCTTTGTAACTTGTCCAGTAATCTGAATTTGTAGCAAAGTGTGTTATTCTAATGCAATAGACTGGAAGACCATACCTTAAGAAAAAAATTAATGCAAAGTCACATGAAGACACTATGTTTTGGAAAAAAAAGTAGCACATGGCTCTTCCGAAGACACAGCAGAAATGTTCTCTTCCTTAATCCAACACAATAGATAGACCATTTCTCTAGTGAATGATTCCAAAGTGTGAAACATTCCCCTACCTAAGCATTGCTTAGCACCAGACCAATTGAAATGCAGGCTGCATACAACCACTGGTTACTTCTGCCATGCCATTGTTCTCATTAAAGTTTCACACGCTCTTAATCCATTGGCATAACAACGAACACATTTGTTCCCTTTGTACACAACGGCTTTGCAAATAGGTTCAAGAGTACAACATTCTCATCTTAAAAAAGATGGAGTGACTGAGGAAGAAACTGAGCCAAAGGCACTGGGTAGATTAGATTGGGAAAAATCAAAGCCTTGATTTGATTTGGGTCAAAAGCACTTGAAGGTCTCTGACCTAATTTTATCCTTACTAATTCCTTTATGAAGCAAATTGCGGCAGGTGTCATTCTCTTCAGAGCTGACCTTCTCCATGGAAGAATCTGACAAGCAACTATTGATGGTATATGAAGGGCACCTAAAAGCCCCACTGCCAATAGAACTTCACATCTAATAGGCCTTAACTTTTGTCTTGAACAATCATCTCTTTTAACTAAACTTCTTCCTTTCCTTTCATATGCAGATGTTCTAGCAATGCATTATGTATCACTGAATATTTTTTCAGATGACCTCTTATGTCAAAAGGGGGTAGAATAGGCAGGGAAAGATCACTGAGAGTTAAGGCAATAGGAAGTACTAGTCAAAAGAGGAAGATCTCACAAATAGGATGGACAGGGGCAAGTGCTCAGTATCATATTACTCATTAATAGCCAAACCTCAAGATTTCACAGGAAATAGATTGAGCTAGAATTAGGATACCAGTTATCGATACCATATTCTTATTTTATTTAACAAGATTTTTAATCCCATATATGCCCATTGTATACTTATTGGGTCCTGGGTTTCACAAGTGAATTTTCGTACAAATACATAGATACTCTCTGTGGTATGAGATGCACTTTGACAAAGGCTGAAGGGGATGAGGAAGGTGGATACTGAGTTCAAGGCCAACTTCTCATATTATGTTGATATTGGGCAATCTAAAGTCTTTTGGGGGCTTAATGAATAAAAATACTTGCCATACAAGAATGAGGGCCTGAGTTCAAATTCACAGATCCCACATGACATTCAGACAGGTAAAATGAGCACCTGCAACCTCAATGCTTCCTTGACGAGACACGAGGCAGATAGGATAATCCACAGAAGCTCATGAGCATTAAGCCTGGTGTTTATAGGAACGATGAGGTAAAGACAAGGTTTAATACCCAAGGTTGTACTTGAACCTATACATGCAAATTCATATGCAAAATGCATGCATACAACTATATACATAACATTCATGTACATATACACACAAGTATTTCAGAACTAAATCAGTCTGGGTGTCTTACTCACTTTTCTGTTGCTGTAAAAAAAATTTCTAGGAGCAGATAAATTATAAAAGGGGAAATCATTTGAAATGTAAATAAAGAATATATCGAATAAAAAACTAAAGAAGAGAAACGTGTTTAGTTCATGAGTTTGGAGGTAAGGAAAATCAAGATCAGGTGGCTGTTTGTACCCAGGTCACCTCATATGCTGCACCATAACATGGCACGGTGAGTGGCATGTGGGAGCATCTGTGAGACTAAAGAGTAGCTATGAATGGAAGAGAGGGTGAGGGAAAAAACAGGCAAGCCACTTTTTAAGAGCCCATATTTGCAACAATTAATCTACTCCCATGAGAACTAAACCCAGTCTCAAAAGAGACGCATTAATCCCCTTTAACAATCTAATCACCTCTTAAAGACCTAAGAAGCTCTTAGAAACCCTGCTTTCCAACACTGCTACATTGGGATTCAGAATTCTCTGTGATTGCTGGAAGGGAGAAGGCACATTCAAAGCAAAGGGCTGAGGCATTTAGAATTATACTCACACTGTTGGGGAAAGGCACTCTTCCTTGGAAAAGGAAAGCTTTCCTTTTAAAAAATGTTCTCATTGGTGTTAAAGATTTTATAAACATGTTTCCCATACTATAGTCTTTAACCCATCAAATAAAAGGTGGCCAGATTACGACCTTAAAGGTGTTAATGAAAGTTTACTAAAACCCAACAGAGACAGCTGGATCTTAGAGTTCTGGGAGGTTCTAGAATAGCTGTTCTCAGCCTGTGTGTTGTGATCCCTTTGTGGGTTAAATAACCCTTTCACAGGGGTTACATATCAGATATCCTGCATATTATATACTTACACTAACAACAAAAAAAAATGTATGGTTAGATCCAAATTATTGGATCATAACCACAGCATGCCGACCTGTACTAAAAGAGTCACAGTATTAGGAAGGCTGGGAACCACTGATCTAGAGTCTGTAAAGTTTTAAAATGGGTTCATGGGACGAAAGGGATCCATGCGGCAGGCTCAGTGCTCTTTACTGGAAAGGGACACTTTGCATGGAGGTGAGCACAAAGAACAGGTGCCAAATGCTCCATGCAGAGTATGTGGGAGGTCAAGGTCAGAAAAGAAGGGTCTTTAAAGATGAAAGAATGTTCTTGGCAGGAAAATGCTCTCCTATAACCAGCAGTGATAAGATTAGCAAGCTGTTCAAAGGTAGGTGGGTAAACATTCCTATGAACCACCTGAGGTATTAGCAGCTGGCACCTCCTTGAGCCTGAGACACAAATGACAGAAAAAAAAAAAAAAGCTCAGCGAGAACTAGGCTGTTAGGAGAGAACAGACTCAAGGATGATCCCCAGGGATGCTGAACATGGCACTGACATATAAACACTGTCCATGGAAAAAAAGAAAGGACCTGGATAATTACACACATTTACAGTCAATTGAGCTTGAGAAAGGTGCCAAAACCTTTCAAGAAAAGACAGTTTCTTGAGGAAGTGGTGCTGGGACACTGGATAGTCACACACTGAAAAGCTTATCCCTGTCACTCTCTACATACAAAATCAACTCAAAATGGAGCCTTGACCTTAATATAAGACCAAAAACTAGAATGAAAAAAAAAACATAAGGGGAAATACTTCAAGATATTGGTATAGATAATGCTAAAAAACCCAAACAATTTAAAAAACAAAACAAACAAAAAAAAACAAGAGTTTAATAGCACACAAAATAGAAACAAAAAGGAAGTATATTGATTTATAACAAATTAAAAAACTTCTACATGACCAAAGAAACAAAAGGGTAAAGAGACAATCTACAGAATGGGAGGAGTATTCAATCTATTCATTTGGCAAAGAATAACTATTTGGAATGTCTGGAATATATGATGAATTTACATATGTCTCAGTGCTGAGGCCAGGCATATCTGCATAAGCCTGTAATGGCAACACTAGAGAGGCCACTGTGTCAAGGGAAAGTCAAGCTTGGGGCCAGTCTGAGCTACCTAATAAGATCCTGTTTCAAAAAACAAACCTAATATGAGAAAAAAGGAGGATCCAGTTTAAAATGATTACAGGAGGTGAATATTCATTTCACACATGATGAAACTCAATATGGCTAACAAATTCATAAACTGGGAAAAACAATTTTTAAAACCTCTTAATGAAGTATCATTTCGCCCTAGTGAGAATGGCTATTACCCAAAAGACAGAAAATGAAAGTGCTGGCAAGGATATTGACAAAAGGGATTTTCATGCACTGTTGGCAACCACTACAGACAACAGCATGGAGGCTACTCAAGAAACTAAACAGAATTACCATATGTTCCATCTACAGTGCTCTCATGTACACCTCAGGACTGTGATTCAGCATATTATAGAGATATATGCACATGTTTATTGCTAAACCATTCACAATCACCTAGCCCATCAACAGATAAATGGATAAAGTTACTGCTTTATACATGATCAATGAAGCTTTATTCGACCATAAAGAAGAATGAAATCATGTCATTTTTCAGGAAAATGATAGAACTGGAGATGGTGTTAGGCAAAATAAGTCAGACTCAGGAAGACAAATTCTATATGTTCACTCTCAATTTCCTGTGGATGATTTTTAAAACATTGACATGAGGCAATGTGATTCATAGCACTGAAGCAGACAAGTTTCAGACAAGACTTGGAATAACAGTGAGGCCTTGCCTTGAGCAACATCCTCAGTTTACCAGAAGGCGAAATACTGGTAACAAGAGGGTAGAAATGTAGAGGAGCGAAGATAGTGGGAAATTGTATAATGGTTATACAAACACTGATGGGGTAATGAACTCTAGCTTTCTACAGTGTAAGAGAGATTCCACATAATTCACAATAACGTATTACAAGGCTTCTCTAATGCTGTGACCCTTTAATACAATTAAAAAGTTGTAATTTTGCAACTGTTGTGAGGCACAATAATAAATGTCTGAGATACAGGATGTCTGATATTCAACTTGCAAAGAGGTCATGACCCACAGGTTGGCTTATTATATAATTGATAAATAACTAGAAGAGAGGAACTCCCAAGCTTCAAAAACAAAGTAACGCTGAGGAAGTGGCAATATTAATTTCCACAGTGCCTCATAATTATGTACTATTATTATAAGCAAATAAAACCTTTGGAAAGCAAAGGGTCACCAAAGACTTGGGTTCTTGGAACCAGATCTGCTTTGAGCTTGATAAAGGATAGAGGCAGTCCAATCATCTCTAGGAAACAGATCAGTTATTCTAAACCATGTTGTTACACAGGTGCATCATAGTGCTTTTTTAAATCATTTTTCTCATAGTACAGATGTTTGTGACCTTGCCACATGCCACAACCATGTAAAAAGTTGTGCTCTGTACAGAATCAATAGTCTAATGTATGGGAGTGAAAGAAAATGTTTGTAAATCACTTATCCATAGAACAATTTCTCACAATAATATTCTGTTCATAGAAACAACTAAGGATTATTGTTTAAAGGAAGATGAGGATTCAGAGGATCTGAATAGAGCATTCATGGTAATATTGGCTGTGTTTGTCGAGGGCCATATGATGGATATTGAGGTGATAGAAGTTACAAGCTGTCTTAGGGTTTCTATTGCTATGATAAAACACTATGGCCAAAAACAACCTGGGAAAGAAATCATTGATTCTATCTTCCAGCTTGGTAGTCCACCATCCAGGGAAGTCAATGCAAGAACTCAAGGCAGAGTCTATGAAGGGCGCTGCCTACTGACTTATTTGCTCACAGCTTGCTCAGCCTGCTTTCATATAGCACCCTGGACGAGTAGCCCAGAGTTGTCACCACCCACACTGAGATGGTTTCTTCTATGTATTCCAAATTATAAAAATGTCCCATGAGCCAAACTAGCTGGACATTTTCTCTAATCTAGTTGGGGACTTTTCTCCAAGTTTGAAGTCTCCTCAACTGTGGGCTTCTGTAAAATCAAACAACAACAACAACAAATCGAACACTTCCTTTCTCCAAAGCACTTGTGCCATTTTTCTGATTCCACCCTCAGAAGCACATACAGCTGCTCTTATAGACTCAAGCAAGCTCTACTCCTCACTGCTGCTACCATTCTTGAACGTCATCCCATGATACTAGCATCTCCAAATTGCTGGGGTCTACAGTGCAACTGAGCTGCATCTTCACCAATACCCTATGCTAGACTCCCTTCATGGACTCCTGCCACATGCTACCAAGTCCCAACTTCTTTCCACTATCCCTTCAGTCCTGGGGCTTCTACTTCAACAGAGGCTGTAACTTTACCAATGACATCTCATGGTACCAAGCTTTAGTTGCTCTCCGTGGTCCATTCAGACCTTCAAAATCAGGAAAAGACTTGCACATTACCAAGTTAGATTCCCAGCACAAGGTTCATCCAGGTTCATCCCCGTCGCCACTGGACAACAGTTTCTGTGTGCTGACCTTGAGGAAATAGTTCTCAGAAGAGTTTTGCCTCTGTAATGCTGGTCTCAGCCCCAGCTGAGGAGTATCAATCATCCCAGCAAAACAAAGGTTTCATTTCAGCTGTGCTGGTCTTTTACTAATCACAGCTGCTGACTCTTCAACTCCAGCTGACCACACACCACAGCTTCTTAACACAAAATTTCACAACAATTCTGTGATCCTTATAATCACTCACTCTTTTCTCATCATCTCTTCAATGTAGGTCAAGAATAGGCCCAGATACAAAACCCAGGGTATCTGCTAGTAGAGGCATTTAGGAAGATAGGAACTAGGAATATCCCTTCCCTAGAGTGATCCATATTCTAAGTCCCATAGTTTATGAACTGAACTAAAAATCATATATGTCACATATGGAAATTCACCATGCTCTCTGCTCTTCATTTCCATGACACTCCTCATGACATCATAGTAATGGGCAGAGCTGGGAGCAACATTGTCTGAGACCCAATTAAATGAAAGCATTTAATTGGAGCCATCTTTTTCCATTACAGAAGTGTGCTCAATGAGGCAGTGAATGACACATTCACGTGAGGTGAAGGTAGTGAATTCACCACCTTAATGTACTTTAACATTTTAGCTAGCTGACTTACCTTGCTCTTTGCCAGGGCCTAATATAAGACCCAAGGATAAAAGCAGTGTTGAGCAAATATTTGTTGAAAGAATGGATCAATCAAACCAGTTGAACTAGAGCTTCCCTAAAGGACAGTTCTTTGGAAACTTGTCCAGCAGGAGACAGAAAACAGAGGTCCTACAGGCTGTGGGTCACCATCATCATTGTCCGATGTGCTCCGCACTCCCCTTTGTTGTTCTGCAATCACAACAGGATGCACCTGCACAGACATGGAAACTTAACAGGGAGACAGGAAAACTGATACCAAACCCCTGTTAATTAAAAAGCATTGGCCGACGGAGTGGTCTTCTATCTGACACAAGGTGTCCTGTATCCTAATGGCTTTAACATTCACAGGCTTCAAGAACACACAAAGAACAGTCTCAGGATTACCCACTAATCCTTCACCTAGTAAAAGAAACAAGATCTGTCCAAAGCTGTCTACTTGACTGGTATTTATCATGTCAAGACCAAATATTAAACTGATGTACAGCCAGATGGCCAAGAAACCAAAGTACATTTTGTACAGATTTGTTAGTGAAAATGAAACTTAATGCTTTTTGGCTCAAATTTCCTCTGGTTGTGTACTCTGTGGTCTTACCTCTGAATCTACAGAGTAACTGCAGTGACTTGACGATCATGCTAGAACTTCCAATATGATCTGCTCAATAAATCACCAACACTTGTCAAAAATCAAAAGAAAGTTACAGTTTCAAAGACCTTTCTAATATACCCAATGCAATAGATTGAAGAGAAGATGAATGGGGGAAAATAGGGAGTGAGGGATTTTCAGGGGGTTGGAGGGATTTTCATGAGTCTTACCTAGAAGTCATATAGCTATCTCACCTTGCCCCTCTCATGCCTATTAGTTTGGAGACAACTTCTAACCCCCATTAAACAGCTTTACCATGAGGATAAAAACAGCTGCTATGGCTAACCCAAACACACTCTCACTCCAGTATTGCCTGATTTGGGGGAGGTTAGCCTACAAATATCTCTTGGAATATTAGAACAGATAAGAGATGGTCTCTGGCTTTAAAGAAGTCTCTTTGTCCGACTAAATGATTTGGACATCAACTTGAACAGCATGGACTCCAAAGGATCAGAGAAACCAGCAAAGCTCCTTTTGTTCTATGTAAGCTTTCAATCGAGGGGTGAGTGTGCTCCCCTGTGACCGAAGCCTGAATTACAGCTCACAGGAGTGGACCCAGAGAAGTTCTTCCTGCTGTAGGACTCCTGTCCTTGTATGGCAGCTGTTTCCCAGGGTAGAGGAGCTAAGGGGGTATTTTAGAGGAAAAACCTAAATTCTACATTTAGTCTTAACCATTTTCCTGTTAAAAAATAGAAAATCTTCAGTAAAAGCATTGCTAGGACTCCATTAGGATCCATGTATGACAAAGAGTAGTTACTAATGGCCATTAATGATGAGAAAGTGGATCGCTAAGAATATTACTTATTTAATCAAAAGTAATGGCTGTGTCACTGCAGCCACGAGAGTGATGCTAAGTGCCCTCTTCACACATGTGCTCTTTTTAGTGCTAGCCTTTGCCAGATCATGCACACTTGCAAGATTCAACATACAGGACTCATCCCCATCTGGTAACAACCACTCCAAAATGCACCCTGAAATTGCCTGCAAGCCCTTTCACTAACATTCCATGGTGCTTCCAACTAATTGTCTTAGTGTTCAACTTGGAGACCATTGATGTGACAGAAAGGGACCAAAATGTAAGGAAGCCTAATTTCTTTTCGACTGTGTCAAAGCTCCGCTACACTAAGTGATATCAATGATGACAACTATTTGTCATTTGGAATGTGAGAGGCTTACAATCAAGAGCCTTAAGGACCAGTCCTTGCACCTCTGAGTGTCAGCATGCTTGACCTTCTGTTTGGTTAAAAATGGAAAGGCGATAATACTGAGGGACACTCTTGAAACATGGCATCAACTGGCTGATAAAAAGCAAAAGCCCATTGCTAGCTGGTTGGCATCTAGATTGCTTCAGCTTGCCAGCAATCATTGCACTCTATCATTCTCCTTGCCTAGAAAGCACTTGACAGCTGCTACCTTTTACTCTTCTTTATTAGATTATTCATGTATTCATCACACAGGATTCCCCCTTCTGTGGTATGAACAGTTGCTTTGGCAGAATTCTCTACTTCATTCATGGTACAGTTAATAAGGTGTGCTAGAGCTAGTCCTGCTTAAAATGGTGTCCTATCTTTCTATCACAATCATCATGACTATAAAAATTATCCCTCCCTCCTTCACTTCTTCCCTTCCTCCCTTCTTCCCTCCCTTTCTCCCTCCCTTTCTTCCTTCTTTCCTTCCTTCCCTTCTTTCTCCCTTCCTTCCTTCCTTCCTTCCTTCCTTCCTTCCTTCCTTCCTTCCTTCCTTCCTTCCTTCCTTCCTTCCTTCCTTTCTTTCTTTCTTTCTTTCTTTCTTTCTTTCTTTCTTTCTTTCTTTCTCCTCCCACATCTCTTAAGAGATAGGCAGTAGTGCCTTCCTACGAACAGCTTCATTCCCCAACTTAGCATTTTGATCTCCTTTCTACATCTTTGTAAAGGACAGCTCTAACATTCTTGTCCTTCTTAACTTTGTTTCATTTTGGCACTAAGTTGCTACAAATATTAGGATTAATACTATTTTTAAACACTGAATAATCCGTGAAAGCAAACAAAGGTGGCTACAAGTGAAAAAGTACAATTGGATTGAAGACAATCAGGAACTACAAATCTAACCAAACACTAATATAAGGTATCCTGCTTGGTTTGGGGAATTTCTTATGTATTCTGTAGGAACCCACTTTCATGGAAGGTTCTCCTATATTCTCTAAAAGGAGAAATAAGCTCACATATTAGTTTAATCTTCATTTTTATTTCCTTTGAAGTGTGTAAAGCCCCTGTTTTAGCACTTACCACACTCTCTTCCTCTCTGTACATGCAGGAGACTGACTGTGATTCCTTCAATATACTCTCCATATTTTCTTCATCTCAGTGTTTATAGCTTCTAACACAATGCCTAATTCACTAGGAGGTCTATAATCATATATTGAATAAATACACCATTTGCAAACATTATTCAACAGAAAATGGAAACAATGTTTTGATTGCGGTCAAAGGAGATGAATATACCCATCAGCCACTGGTGACATTACACATTGATACCAATTTTTTTCCAGAGCTCAATCTGTACCAAAAGTTATTAAATGTTACCAAGCTCACACCCAGTAAATTTACTGCTATTAATACCTCCTAAAGTACTAATTCAAAAGAAAACACAAAACACATTTACAACAGAATAACAAGCAGAATGTTGAAATCAATTTTAAAAGTCCAGCAATAGGGTAGTTACTAAGAACAGAACATCAGATTGGCAGAATAGTATGCACATACTGCAAATTATTGATAGGAAACTGCAACACTAAAGAGTATCTACAGAACATTGGAAAGCTTCAAAAATAGAGAATTCAGCATTGTACTTCCTATGACTCTGAGAAAATCCTCTGAGCATAGAAATAAAGGTTAGGAAAGGAGGAGAGGAAACAAAGAATTGTATTTATCTCATAAAAGTTGAAGACATTTTCCTAAAAACATTTCCTTTAGTTTATTTAAGACATTGTGTTAACATGTATTTGTTTACTTTAAGTTTTGCTTTTCTGGAGATAAGCTAGCTGCCACGTGCAAGGATTCTATCATGGAGCTATCCTGCCAAGCCCTAAGATATATTTTTAAACCTTGTTACAAGCAGGCCATGTTTCAAAAACAGATTGCATTCCTAAGATTCATCTACAAGTCAGATGTCTGTTCCATAGAAATATTGTAGACTGTGTTTACAGATAGGTTTAAACTATTTTAAGTTGTACTACTATATGTAGTTAACTAAAATATAACCAAATGGTGAGTTTTCAGTGGGACACTAGACTAATACTACATTGTAGCAATAAAATATTAAAAAGTTAGACCTCTCTCTGTTTTTTTCTGTTTGTGGCATTTAAAAATAAGAAATTTAAATTTAGTGAAGATAAACAGGTAGAAAGAATTTAGTTGAGATTCTGAGAGGATTTCTGTTTCAGAGTCTTTAAATTAAGGTACTGGCTTATTGTGGAATCTTGGATCATAATTTATTAATTCCTGTGCTGTCTGATTATAGCTCTTTGATTACTCTTACATATTTTTGACACGATTTTCCCCCTTTGGTGCATAAATGACTTGAGGATAGATAAACCCAGAAAAGAAATTCTCCTGAGGTAAATTCAAAGCTGAGGAAAAATATAAGTAAAAGTGCACTGAAGCAGATACATCCGAGAGTGTGGGAAAAGGAACAAACTATTACAGACAGACGGGCTAGCTAATTTTGGTGGTTTCTTTACTGGTTCTCTTGACTTAAAAAAAAACACTAAACTAAATTAAAAATGTTGAATGAAATATTCAAAACATCTTCATAGTAATACCAGAATAGACAAAAAGTTAGTTGTTACTGGACTGGAATGTGAGTAAAGATTAAACCTGAGCTCTAGCTGAGGGCTATTGTTCTAATGAACCATCAGGGTGCTTTACTGTATCTGAGGCCTCGCCATTCCAATTTCCATGATTCTGTGGTATGTGTGAGACAGAAGATTAAACACAAAGGCATGCAAGTTGGAGTGTATAATACTACTTATATAATCATAGTTCCTTGTAAGATTAAAAGAATAGGAGAAAATTTATATTGTAATCTGCAGACCCATATAGCTAACTATTGTCTTAGAAGTATAGATGCAGTTACTATTCTGAAGTCTAGTCACTGGCCAATCTGTCTAAAGTGAGTATAAAACATACACAGATTCGAGTGTACTCACTTGCATGCACGCACAGACACACCACGGAATAAGTGGCACGGATGGAAAGAACAGTTTGGGCAATAGAAAGCACAAAATAATACAGGACATACAACTCCAAATAGATGTGCATTATGTGACATGTAAGTGGACTAAAAGCTTCAGCTAACAAGAAAGATGTTTAGAGGAGATTAGTAAAAAGAGCCAACTCAATATGGTTCACAGCAGAGCCATCAAAAAAGATAAAGGTCAAGGTGAAAATGGAGACATAATGCATGCCATGAGCATGGTAAAGAAATAAAAATGTGATTTAGTCAGGCTAGTGACTATTAAAATATTGTTAAAGATGATTACTTTATAATAACTATAATCTCGGGACTGCTTTAGGTTAGTATTCACTTATGCCATAGTCTTAAAAATGTGCAAGCAAATCGTCTATAAAAAGAAATAGAAAAGTCCAATAGAAGTGGGAATTTTAAAAATCCCCACTCAATAACTCAGAAAACAGGCAAACATACGAATATAAAATATTTAATTCATATACTTCACAAGATTCTAAAATTAAAAAGATAAAGACCTTGATTCCTAACAATTACAAAATACAAATTTTCCAAGTATAAATGACAGAATTTTTTCTAAGGTTCAGACTTCAACAATTTTTAGTCATCAGAGCCACATAGCTCACTTTTCTCTATAAAAAATGAATAAGTTAATAATAGAAAACTAAATAAAAGTATTATACAGAATCAACAAGTTATATTTAGGGATATATGCATGTATAAATGCACATGTACATTCTGTAACAATTGATGGAAAAGGCCATGGTTTTGAAGGAGAGCAAAGAGGAGTATAGGAGAGCATTGGAGGGAAGGAAGAGAGGGAGAAACATTATAATTAAATTACGATCTCAAAAATAAGCAAAAATCTTGCAGATTTTAAATCAGAAAATATAGTTTTGTCTTTAATATTTTTGCTCCTTTACAGTTTATTAGAGTTTTTCTTTCCTTCCCCTCCCTTCCCAGTCTCTCTCTCCTCCCCTCCCTCCATCCCCCTTCCCTTTCTCTTCAGAGAAGGGTAAACCTCCTGTAGATATCAACCAGTGTTGGCCTGTCAAGCTGCAATAGGGCAAGGTGCATCTTCTATTTCTAGGGGAAAGGGTCCCAAACACAGGCAACAGAGTCAGAGACAGGTCCCTCATGAAGACCAAGCTGCAAATCTGTTACATTTCAAACTTTAATAAAGTTGCATCTTCTTCAGGATTCTTCCATGGGACTTCCATTTCTTTACTACTTCTTCTCTTTCCTGAACACCCCCAGTCTTTATATGCACATTCTCACCAGCAGTATGCACTTTAGCTTTGAAATGTAATACATCTGGCAATTTGATATATGTTCTGGAATGCATAAAATTTCTTTTTTATAATTATATTTCTAAGTATTTTGTTGCCAAACAAATCATGATTTTTCTGTGGCTAGGCACTGGACTTAGCCATTTCCTAAGTATATATGAACTTGGGCAAAGTAGTAAGCCACTCTAAGAGTCAAACTTCATGGTTTATAATATGGGGCTAGTACCTCTCTTAGATCACTTATCTCCATATTGGGATAATTTATCCCATTGCTTGGCATGAAGCCAGTATATAATAAATAACAGTAATGATGTGAGTAAGAATTTCCCACCTTCTCCATCTTCTTCTTTCTTCCCTTAGATATATGTGATTGGTGATGACAATAGTCCAGGTGTGGTGACTTGAGTCTGTCATCGCAGCATTCTGGTGGTAGAAGCTGGAGGCTCATGAGTTCTATCTCGTTCAGGCTACATGATGAGTCGATCTCTCAAGGAAGGAAAAACAAAGGAAGGACAAATAAAGGGAAAGACAGGAAATAAGTATGTAAGTACCAGAGACTAGGTGAATGACCCAAATATTTCCATTTCTTAGAAATTCACCAGAGGGCTTAGAGAGATGGCTGAGCAGTTAAGAGCACTGGCAGCTTTTCCAGAGGACCCAGGTTCCACACAGCAGCTTACAACTCCCTGTAACGCCAGTTCCAGAGATTATGTTACCTTTACACAGGCATACATATAGGCAAGAAAGATAAATAATAAATTATTTTTTAAAGGAAAAAGAAACTTACCAAAGCCCAGTTCAGTTATTTGGCTCAGTATGTAGAAGCTCTTGAGCACCAGGACCAGTGTCTATCACTTTGAATGCTCCAAATATACCCTTCTGGTCTGTTTGCATTGGTGTGGCTAGCCAGCTATTAGCCTACTTCGACTTTAGGAACAGGAGCAGGGAGAGGAGGAGGAAGTGCAGAAGGAGGAGGAGGTGGAGGAGGAGATGGCAACAGTTTGAAAAGGGGCTGAGTGAGAACAGTCACCTCTAGCTCTCTAATAGTCTTGATGCCAAGACTGCACTAAATGTCCATCATCAGGGTAGACTACATGGCTATTCCGGCCTTCAGCAGTATTCTAGCCAGCTCAGGTGATGCTAGGTATGTCCCTGATGTCATGAGCTGAGCTTGCAGTCTTGTATTAATTCTTGCATGTCCCTTGAGTCATAAAAGAACAGTTACTTCATCAGCCACAGAGGGACGGCAGCAATTAAGGCAATGACAATGACATGTCTGATACTAACAGAACAGAGGACTGTTTCTGGACAAAACTATCCCTGACTATTTCTTTGGAACAAGAGTGTGGGAAGTCCAATAAATACCATTAATATTTCTTTGCTGTGTTTTTCATGATTGTCCTATTGGATTCTTCACTAGTATGGCATCTTCAAATGTAAAGAAGAAAATGAACAAATTCTTTTTTTCTAATCCCAGTTTCTCTGTCAGTTAGAAACAAAAGATTACACTGTGCTATGTCTTCTCGGCTACAAATTTTTTGGCATGAGAATTCATCCCAGATCCATTATCTAACCCAATCACAGCCAACACTACTCCCCCCCCCTTGCAGAAAGTACCTGGATTATGGAGGATAACTTCCTAGCAAGCCAGTGGAGTCAGAATAGCCTGAGGTACACACACACACACACACACACACACACACACCCCATTGGCAAAAGTAGAGCTGGTTCAAAGGTGTTCCAGGTGTGCTGATTCTTATAGCTAATTGTCAGATGTACAATTAGATTACAAGCTTGAATGTTAGCAATAATTAGTTATTTGACCTTCCATAAGCATAGTTGCCCTGAAGAAAAGAAACATAATGAATTCTACAAAGTGTTTTTGACATTAAAGGACATCATGGTCCATGTATGAGGTTTGGTCTAGTACCTAAAAGCAAATTAAATGTTTGATAAATATTGACTCATAGAATTATTATCAATAGAGCCAGTGCTGTTATTGAGGGCAGTAGCTTTGGCCAAAACCAGGCTGACTGATACCATCAGAGTCACCATGTAGCTGCATGGTAACGTTGGTCTTAGAGTTTTATAGACTGTAAGAGAGCTAGAACATTTACAACTTTAAATGTTTATTCTCTACAACACCTCAGTCATCACTTTCCTAGATGTGAGTTTGATTTTGCTAAGCCTAATGGCTCTTAGCAAGTATAGGTGGAACAGCATCCTGAACATTTCAGGATTGTTATGGGGTGATATCCTGCTACAGTGGTTTCATGTAACTGGCAGACATATACAGCAGGCTCTGACCTGGGCCCTTTCTGTTAGTGTTGATCTTGCAAGAGTCCCAAGATAGGATTCCACATTGAAGTGCTTCACTAAGGAAAAAAAAAAAAAAAGAACTAGAGCAGCCATTGGGAATGGTCTCGGGACCATTGGAAGCCTGATCTAATTAGCTAAGGAGGGAATACAAACTTGGCAGATGATCTCCGGACTGGGGCTGGGGCATGTAGTCCATTCTGTTCTTTACAGTTGGAGATCTGCTATGTAAACCACCATGGTCACCACAGATACTGACAGAAAGATGTGCAAAGTGACAAAATGGTGAAGGTTAGAAAGAACATTTGTATTAGTCACCTTTCAGTTGCTGTAATCAAATACTATGACCATGAGCCACTTAAGAGAGAAAGTTTGTTTTCACTTATGCTTCCAGAGGGACGGTGGGCCATGGCAAAGGAGGCAGGACACAGCAGGAGGCTGGAGCAGGAATCTGAGAGAACAAACAGAAAGTGGAGCCAGGTTACACAGTCTCACAGCCTGCCCCATCCTCCAGCAAGGCTGCACCTCCTCAAGGCTCACTAACCTCTCCAAACAGCAATGCCAACTGGGGACCAAGTGTTAGTCCCTGAGCCTCTGGGGGGTGTTTCTCATTTAAACCACTGCAACACTGTGTAATATTCTGTGTTTTATCCTGTCAGCTGTTTATTTGGCTTACTTTGATTTAATTTTGCGGTGCTGGTGATGATTATACCTGGGATCTAACGTATACTAGGCAAGTGTTCTACCACTGAGCTCCATCCTCAGCCCTCTTCATACATTGTTTTGAGATGGGGATCTAACAAATTTGCAAAGGGAAACCCTGAACTCCCTCTGTAGTACAGGCAGGCCTTGGATCTATTAGTCTCCCATCTTTGACTCCTACATAACTGGATTAAGGCATGAGTCACTTCACACCCGCTTCAGCCAGGTTTTGGCAGGATCCTTTTCCCAAAGCTAGCTCTATGCAGTGTCTAAGAGGTTCTAGCACAAACACATTGGCTTCCTAGGGCACTATACCCTATCTCATTGAGATCTGTGCTTACGCAATCATAAGATTTGGACAGCTATGAAAATGGGTTATGTTATGACTTAATGGCATGAAAAAATATTCAAGCTGTGTTTTTAATTGAAGAAAATCTCATTGAAACACTGAACTCAGAGCATAATTTCCATTTTGTAAAAAAAATACATAGGATTACATTACAAAATTACATTTTGTAAAAAAATAGGAAAAATGTAGAAGGGTAAACACACTAATACTAACAATGGATACATTTAATGTTTGCAATGTTATATGCTTTTCTATTTTTCAGTTGTATTGTTTTTAAGATATTATTCCCAATGCTTTAGAGCTATTTTCTGTTTCAAAATCCCAATCCAGAGTCTAAAGTGTGCCTACCAACCACTGGCTTCGCCTCTCTGAGAAAGGATGAAGTGTCTTCTCCAGACTGATTAGCAGTTATGACTTGGAAATGGCGGAGAGCACTTGACTCACATTTGCAAGGTCCTGGATTACTTCTTAGTACTTTCCCCCAAATAATTATGACCATGGTCACCATTTCAACCATCTTATTATTGAATATTTGCTTCTATCTATCTATCCATCTATCTATCTATCCACTATCTACCTATCTATCTTGATTTTTTTGAGATGCTACAGTTAATTAAGCCCAGGGCCTCATGTACTACAGGCAAAGCTTATCCTATAGCTCTGCACTCCCAGCCTAAACTTTAGTCTCTTGACTTGATTCTGACCATTGAGAATTAATTTACTATCTCCTTGGTATGATCTCTCTGGAGTTTGGATCCCTTACCTGACTTACTAGGGAGTGGCCATTGATTGTTCCCTTTTCGATTCAATAGTATCAATAGGGTTACTAATATATTTCATCGACTTCCACTCTTTCCCAAAGACAGTAATACTCACTAAGATTTAATTGTGTGCTTGCTACATGCTAGGCCCTGTCCTCTATAGTTAAAAGTATTGAGTCATTTAATCCTATCAATAACTCTGTTACATGGTTATCCATATGCATAACAAATGAGGAAACTATGGCAACAGAGAGATAAATATAGTGGGCCAAGCTCATACACAGCCAAGGAGTGGAAGCACCATGATGCTTGCTTACTGTCGTCTGGAATGTTGACTTCTTGCTTATTCTTGGTCCCACATCCAAATGGTTCTCCCTATCAACCATCACTGGTCTATATTAAACTGTAAAGGATCTGTATGTGTCCCTTCTCCAAGAAAATCACCACAAGAAGTATCTACCTATGACTTTGGGCAAGTTGCTTCAATTCTCTAGGCCTTGGTATACCCATATGATAAGATGGCTGGTATTCCTTGGCAGAATTCTTTTTTTCCTTTTTTGTTTTTTTTTTATTTTAATTTTTTCCAGGTCCCCCCTTCGGAAACCCCCTATCCCATTCCCCCTCCCCATGCCTCTGTGAGGGAGCTCCCCCACCCACCTACTACTGTCTTCCTTCCTGCCCCAGCATATAGAATTTCCCTATACTGGGGCATCGAACACCCTCAGGCCCAAGGGCCTCTCCTTCCACTGATGTCCAACAAAGCCATCCTGTCACATATGTGGCATGCGCCATAGGTCCCTCCATGTGTGTTCTTTGGTTGGTGGTCCAGTCCTCAGGAGCTCCGGGGGGGGGGTGGCCTGTTGACACTGTTGCTCCTTCCATGGGGCTGCAACCCCCCTCAGCTCCTTCAGTCCCTTCTCCAACTCCTCCATCAGGGACCCTGGAGCTCTTCAGGATTGAATGTAATACATACATTAGATGGCTTCCTAATGCCAATTCCGTGCACATGAAAGGCAGTAACTGAAGAGAAAATGGAACTGTTCACCTGCACTTAATGTAAAAGATGGCCTTAGGATCTGAGAACATTGAAGCATTCCTTTGCAGAAATTAAAAAAGATCAAGATTGAGTTTACAGTGCATGTTCAGAGGGACAGCTTTCAAGATTTAGACATTTTAAATTATAGTCTTTGAAAGAATACATGATCATGGCCTCTAGGGTGCTACTGAAGTGCAAAGAAGATTCCAAACAAGGAAGAGACTAGGAAAATGGCTCTGAACAAACACCAAAAGAAGTAATATACATACAGAATTGTAAAGAGCAAGTGGTGTTTAACAAGGAATCAGATTAGGGCTTTACTGATGGAACAAATATTTGGCCAGAGAGTGGAACTCTTTGAAAGGATTGGGAGGATTAGAAGCTGTGGTCTTGTTGGAGGAAATGTGACACTGGGTGGCCTTTGAGATTTCAAAAGCCCATGCCAGAACCGCCTCCCTCTGCCCACTGCCTGAGGCTTAGGATGTAGGTCTCAGCTACTTCAGCACCGTGTCTTCATGTCACCAGGCTCCCTGTCATGATGATAGATAGACTAACCTCTGAATCTATAAGCTTTCTTTCATAAGAACTGTTTTGTTCATGGTGTCACTTCACAGCAATAGAAGAACAGTGACTGATACAGTGAGCAAAATATAATGATTATATACGTACGAGAATGCCATACCTGTTATTTTGTACATTAACTGTGTTTTTAAACAAGAATTATCATAAAAATAGAAAGAGTGGTATTTATTTAAAAATTTATACTTAAAAAAATCTAGTATATCATAGGCTATAAAACACATGCTCCTCCTGTGATAATAGCATACACCCCACCCACGAAAATTATCTCTGACACAACCTGCCCAGTTCAATCCCTACTAAGGAGTGGCCCGACTTTCAGCAAGCTACCAAGCCCCTCTGAACCTCCATTTATTCCAAATATGAAATAGATATTAATACCATGAAGCTGCTTAGGAGAAAGTCTGTCTCCAATGAGTGCTCAATAAATGAATAATTATCAGTTATCATAGTATTATTGTTATGCTTCCATTCTACTTCTGCTAAAAGAAAGGTATGCATTTACTTTAAAGCATCCGTTACACTGTGTAGAGAAATGTACATTGCTGGCACAACTGGGCATTGGTTGTTTAAATGTTTGCATGGCAAAACTCACTGCAGGCTCTAAAGGAGGCTCTTTCAGTCATCCTCCTCCAGCACAGCTTCTTGGAGAAAAAAATCCTGGTTTTTCAACTAGAGTGAACTGTGACAAATCAACCCATGTAAACATTAGGGGGTAGATTTATTTCTTACTCCCTTTTCCTCTTACCCACAAAGGATTTGAAACAGTTACTCATAAAGATGAAATGGGTACTCTGGTGTTCTGGTGCATGCCTGCATTACTAGCTAATTTAGCAAACTGAGGCAAATGGATCAACTGAGCCCTGCCTTTTCAGTCCAGCCTCAATAAGATAGCATGGCTGTATGATTATATGTGAAGGTAGATGAAAACCTGATGCTAAGGGAAGAGAATGTTCATATACTCCGCCTCTGACATCAGGCAACAAGGACTACCAAATTCTCAGTTTTCTTAAAACTGATGCAGAATGCCATCAGTAGATACTGAGCATATTGAAGGATGTCAGAGAACTTTCATCCCAAATGTACAGAGAATCATCTCTAGATTCTGTGAAGGGACAAGAACCTATGAACCCTTTAAATGCAAAGAGATAAAAAGGTTAAGACCATTCACTAACAAATTGATGTGATATTTTTTTCTCCTTAAAACCCCCAATCAAAATTGTGGGGAATGGCAAGGGCAGCACAGGCTGACCCAATCTAATTTCTGCTGGTAATAGATGGTGAACTTAATGGATTTGGGGGTCCACACACCATAATGTGTATTGACTTTAGAAAGGCTTTTGATTCTGCTCTTGGCCATGACCTACTCATTAACTAGCTTGAAAAATGTGGTTCAAATCCAACGCAATGGGTGCTAGAGGATGATATTGACAAAGTTGTTTTTGATAGTCCAATAAGAACCAGAGGCAGAGATGCACCCTGGGTCGTGTGACCTAAGGCTAACACCAGTTAATATTTCCATCAATCTTTGGCCTTTGAAAGATAAAATATGCCTGTTTTTTTTACAGAAAAATAAAGGAAGGGTGTTTTTAACACGAAGATATAAGATTGCGCTATAGATGGTAACTACATTATCCTTCAACTTTAAGAGCCAAAGGAAATGGAAAGAAAGACCGAGGAAGACTAGTCCTTGATATACACTACCTTCTAGGGTCAGATAAAGTGTTGTGGAGGGGGGTTAAAGACAGAAGACAAATAAATGACGTGTGGGAGAGGGGTGTCTGGCAAGGAGTTCTTTATAGATGAACAAATCAGGGGAGCTATTGGAGAAGGCTGCAGTTCCATTTACAAATATCACTGCAGGTCAGAATTTGAGGGTGATGTGTGACTAGCAATCTCTAGGCTTGTTGTAATACAGTACGCTGGGCCACAAATTGCCAGATATGCTGTGGGTATGTGTTTAAGGTACCAGCACGACAGAGATGGTGAAGTAATCAGCTGAAATGAATGGTATTCATCATGGCATGTGGGTTTTTTCTTTTGCCTGTGAGGGTCAATAGTTAAGGGTTGGATGTCGGTGGGACCCTAATGGAATGCTGCCATACTAAGGAAGCATACAGGAGACTCTTGAAATCAAGAGCATTACGAACATGGCAATTAGGAGGGAAAACGCTTTTGAGCAAGTCAGGAGAGAAAACCCCCAGATAGTCAACAGGGAAACAATGACAATTTTATGGGTTCTGAAATAGATTCTGTCATTAGTAGTCCTTGGGAAGAAAGAAGAGGAAAAGATAGCAAAAGATGGAGTTAGCTCTGGTGCGATTGCCCTAGAGTCCTGGAAAGCGACTTGAAATAATTTCCAAATGTCCAAATTCTAGCCAGAGCATGGAGCTTGAATGACAAGCACTAAAAAGTACACAATAGTAAATGTGTGTTATTTGGAAAGTCCTAAAATGAGAAAGGACCTGAAAAGCTGAGTACAAAACAATCTTAAATCTGGGAAGGCAACAAAGGAAAAGAAAAACACAATTTTCTAGTTACCTCTCTTGCTGCTCACCCCAGCCTTTGACATGATTCCTTGGAGAGTGGCTGCCAGCTGCCAGCTGCCAGCTGCCAGCCCCCCCCCCCCAAAATCTAATGAAAGTGAATTCGCTGTCTGAAATGAACCAACTTTAGAGGCATCAGTAGCACAGAGCTGTGAATGTCTACCTCATGCAGGCCTTAACTTTGTGTGTTTGTGCTTAAGCATTATTTGGGCACATTCGAAGCTTTAAGAGGAGAAATTATAACTTTTATAAACCTAATAATATCTTTCAGGTGCATTTAGTTTTTAAGTTTTGTAATACATTAACACCTGATCATTATGAAAATATAGTAAAGAGAATATAAAGAGAAGCACTCCTGTCTAGGGAAACAAAGGAGGCCAACGGGAGGGAGAGGAAGGGAGAAGGGAGGGGGAGGAGCCGTGGGGGAAGCTATTCACCATACTTTGTATACTTGCATGAAAATGTCTTTATATAACAAAACCACATTCAATGACTATGCACAATGAAAATTGAAAAAATAAAAGAATTAACTCTAGAAGAGGGATATAAAGAGAAATACAGTTATGGTCCTTCATACTGACAATCCATACACCCACCACCAGACTTATAGTGAATTAGTATTGTCAGTTTACAGCTGATTTTTTTCTTTCGGGTGTGTTTCTGTACATTTACACACACACACACACACACACACACACACACACACTTGCTTTATTTCCTTTAACAGTGGCATGTTGCATGTTATTAACATCCCATGTTTATTTATGAGCAATTTAGTTCATAGCTTATTATACTAGTTCTCTTTATCCTATAAACAATATTAGGACGAATATATTTGTATATACAAATGTGGGCATGTATTGAATGTTTATAAAGAAGAGAAGACATTCCTGAAAGTGGAATTCTTGGCAAACACATTAGAATTTTTGTTGGAAACTGCCAAATTCTATCCAGAATTGCTATTCTAATTTAGTATCAAAGGTTTCACAGTATTAAAACCCCTAATATCATTCTTTATTTTTTCTTTTTTTCTTATCTAAGGGGGTGCTACTTTTATTTGGCTTTGCTTTTCATTCATCAATAGCTAGGGTGACCAAACATCTTTTCAAGTGTTAACTGGCTATTTCTATTTTCTTGTGAATTGCTCCTTAATTACATTTATTTGGCTGTTGTGTTCTCTCTCTCTCTCTCTCTCTCTCTCTCTCTCTCTCTCTCTCTCTCTCTCTCTCTCCAGTGCATATGAGCTGTTTGTGTTTATGGGTATTAACCTTTTGTTGTATGGTAGCTATTATCTTGCACATTATCATTTGGCTTTTATGTATTATAAAAGTAAAACTATCTTTATTTAAGGCATTCCATGAAGAAAAGCAACCAACAATTTTAAAATCTAGATCATTAAGTCTTATTTTCAAATAAAATAAAATTTGCCTTGTTTCATTCGCTCTATTAAATCCAACTAATTTTTCTCACTAGTGGATAAGTTGAAGTCAAGCCAGAATTTACCAATTTCCCCTCAGGAAGTCAAGTCAGCCTGCAATTACTTTGACATCCTATCTTTTCTTAAAAATAATTTAAGTAGATCCTACAGGTCATAGGCCTATTTTCAATAATCGTGTTACCAGGCACTACAAATCTATTTATGTCCACCCTGTTAAACTTCAGGTAGACACAACATCCAAAATGATTTGAAAACAGAAGTCCGTTTAGTGCTTCTGTGTTATATTTTTTATGGATTTGCATGGGACTCAAGTGGCCTAGGACAAATGATCCTCATACTCCAGGCTTCAAGAGAAGTGTTCTTGGTTAGAGGAGGAACACTCTATGTCCCATTCTACTCCACAGCCCACCGAGCACATCCAACTAGAAGAGAATCTGTTGTATGAAAAGTGCCAATATGGCCTACAGTTTACTAGCTTGCTGTCTAAGGGAGGAAGTAACGAGCTCATAATTAAATGACATTTACAGATTGCAGACCTGGTAGTCTTCACCAAGAGTCTGGAGCCAAGTATGAGTGTAAATAGATTTTCTTCATTCTCAAGCACCATAGATATTTGGCACAATACTCAAATTCCCTGGCTCTTGTCCACGTTTGCTGTCTTCTCATTGCTTAGGTCCCATATGGAAAAGCAAGAATATTGACTATTTAGAAGGTTTTGATTATGTCCCTGGAGTGCATGGCCATATGCACGGCCACTACACCACCTTGTGGCCAGATGTATAAACTGCTGCGTTCTTTGCTATGGGCCAGCCAGCCAAAATTCCCTCTGCTGAAACTTTGCAAAGGCTGGCCACTACATTGTTTTTTTCTCTTTCAAGCTACCAAATCAGAAAAGAAGGGGCATGTTGCAAAATTCTGTTTCCACACAATATTTTCTACTCTGTTGATCTCTTTTCCCAAACTTCCTTTGTGTAGTGTGTGTGTGTGTGGGGGGGGGGGGCGCCCAGTACCCAGATGTGTCCACCCAGCCCCAACTGTTCCAGTGCCTCAACTACTTAAACTGTGTTTATGATTTAGTGAGAAACCCTGAAAGTCAGCTGATGGGGCAAGGAGAATGTAGAACAAATATTTCACAAGACTACTGTCACTGAGAAGTTTCCTTAGTAAGAATGACCCAAGCAAAAGTGATCATTAGAAGCAGCATTAGGGACTGAGATGTAGGGCAAGGAAGGGTATTTCCTAGTGTGAGGCCCCAGGATTGATCCCAAGCAGCAACAACACACACATACACACACACACACACACACACAGAGAGAGAGAGAGAGAGAGAGAGAGACAGACAGACAGACAGACAGACAGACAGAAACACACAGATAAAGAGGGGGAGGGGAGACTGACACACAAAGCAATAAACAAAAATTATCATATCCTAACTGTTTCAGATGAAAATAGCCTTATTAAGACAGTCCAATGGCGTGCCCAAGGAATGTCACTCTGGGGATGTGACAGTGTGACAAATTTTAAAGAGTGTCGCTTGAAGTACACTAGGGCTGAATCAATCAAACATTCAACTGATACCTAGGAAAGTCTGGTAAGAACTGGTCATTGTCTCATACCCTACACAAACAAAGAACTTTTAAGAGCATAGTGGCTCCCAAAAGTGACTCCTGAATCATGGCCCCTGTAACTCCCAGAGACTAAATCACCAACCAAAGAGCATACATGGGCTGGCCCAAACCTCTTCTGCCTCGCTGCCACAAGTCCCCTGTGCACATAAGTAGCAGAGGACTGCCCTGTCTGGCCTCAGTGGGAGAGCATGTGCCTAATCCTGTGTAGAGACTGGATGCCCCAGGCAGGCGGGGTGATGCCTAGTGGTACAGATTCCCCCTCTCAGGTAAAGGGGAGAGGGGATGGGGTGAAGAACTCTGGGGGGCTGGTGGGACTGGGGGCAAAAAAATTGAGGCATGTAATGCTCAAAATATCATGGCCCCTGTGCTGGCTTTGTAATGCATTGTAATGGCTAGGCTGAATTATATATATTTTCCATATTTCCCCTTTTCTCTATGTTTTTCATTAGAAAGATTTGCGTGTTTGTTGTGTAGTTTTGAAGTACTGAGGAGGGAACTCCAGGCTTTACACACGCTAGGCAAGGACTCTACCACTGTATCTCTCACCCACATTAGAGTGGTTCACAAACAAATGCACTGAGATAGGAGATTTGGAAGGCAGAAGGAAAGCTTTAGGTGGTTCTCAGCACACACACACCTTGTGATCTGAGCCCGTGACCGATCAATGGAGTATTCCATGTATCCTACAAATTCTGTCCCATGATGTGTTTCATTTCTACAAATTAAGGGACGTCTTCCTTTCTCAGCCATAAAATTCAAATTTTAGCATGAGAAACTATCCAATCTACTCTACAGATTGTTCACCACCTCCTATGCTATGTGCTGTCAAATCCCAGGCAAAAATGCTCTCCTCTCCACAATGTCTTTATAACTAACTCAATCTCTTGTTCCTTTCGGACCCATTACAGATGGGCCTCACACAAAGAACACAGACCAACCTTTGAGTTTACCGTGAACTTCTGAAGTTGTGCTGGATATATAATGCTGTGGTGAAAAGACTGCTCGATTTTCCACAGGAAAATTTTAACCCCAAGAGACAACTTGAAGGGACTGCTGTGGACACTAGCCAAATCAGTGGGAGACAGATAATGTGTAGCGCTAAGGAGTTTGTTTATAGTTCAGCAAGGGAAGTAAGCCTGGCACATACAAACGTTTAAGATGACCTATGGTGGTAAGATTTGTAAGAGGATCTCAAAGCATTTAGGTTCAGCTATATACAAATAACTAAAAAAAATAAACCATCCTATTCACCGTGGATACACCTATTACACAGAAAATTTCCAGAGTGTATGGAAGTCGGGTAGGCTAGCATCTTAGCTAGTCTTGTGACCGGCTGTTTGTAGCTGGAAGAAAGGTCCTAAGGAGGAAGCTCTGAATTGAAAAGCTGTCTAATCTCCCATTTCTTTTCCCGGGCTTTTCAGGAAACAGGATGACAGAATGTCTGGTTTGGGGCGCCCTCTGCTGAAAGCGCTTGCTCTAACCTCAAAGTCTACTGCCTAGAAGACTGAGCTTATAGCATCAGAGACTGCCAGGGGAGGAGAACCCAACTTGCAGGTGACCCTCCACAACAACAAGCCTCTTGGCAGAACAATTCTTTTAAAGTCCTAACACCCATTCACTAATTCTTTCAACAAACATTTGCTTTGTACATAAAATTGGGGTTTTCTGCACGTTCATCTCCTTTTCATTGTTTTGTGTCTCCGTTTAAACATCACTTCCTGGGGGCTGTCTTCCTTTATTATCCTAAATGTGTTCTTTCTGTTATCTTTTTAGCATGTCCTTCTGCATAATGACAACCTATTCCAGTGCCGATGACAGCTCAAGAAGCTGCAAACCTGGAGCAGGCAGACCTCTCAACAGGTTGGAGAAGTGTCTCCCCCAGGAAGCCCGAGAAGGCCAAGCCTCTTGCAGGCAGCTCAGCGGCCTTTCACTTCTTTCAGGCGACTCAGCAGCCCCGCTTCCCTTGGGCACCTTGACCGATCTGCCTTTCCCAGGCAGCTCTGCGGCTCCAAGGAGCTTTCAGTCCACTCAGATTGTCCGGAAGTATCTCTCAGCAGCCTTCACAGCTTACATACCTTTGGGAAGGGAGGACGGGAAGTTTCCGGGAGTTATTTATTTTCTAAGCTTAAGGAGCTTCTCTGCAGGATGGAATGTTCACCTCCCCTTAGAACAGCCTGGTGTTGGATCTCCTTCCTAACGTTGTTTGCCTTAAGGAACTTCCTCGAAAGATCCTTTATTATTGGAGGAAATTCTGCACGACAGTGTGTGTGTGTGTGTGTGTGTATGTGTGTGTGTGTGTGTTTGTCTGTGTCTGTGTTTGTGTGTGCATGGCATGTATGTTATATGTGATTGGGTGGGGGAGCATACAAGAACAGTAGAGAAGGGTAGTGTGTGAGAGAAGGGAGACATACCAAGCAATATGCACCATGCACTCAACCTTTAAAGGTGAACTAAGACAGAAGAGCATGTGGGGGGATCTCAGAAAATACCTTTGGGATGACACCTGGAGGGAGAGTTGTGACAGGTTTTCCTCAGCACCAGATCCTGAGGGCCCTTTGATGCTAATCCAAAGAAGTGGGGCTAGTGTTTGAACATACGCAGTAGGTGGACTTTGTTTATAATGGCATGATTTTGTGGAATGTATGTCACCAGGGATTAAAATGACACCCATGATACATTGCTAATATTTCGTACAATAATGCCAGATGATATTAGATTTCAGTACACAGCCTGGAACATGGGCTGACAAGGGGATGAAGCAATGAAAGTTGCGGTTCTTACAGAGAATGCAGAATGCATGGCTGGTGAGTGTGCATGGCCTATGTTTCATTCCACACCCAAGGAATTTGGGGTCCTGAGAATTGGATACTGTGTGCATCTGTTGACTAGTATTCCTTCTATTGTTGAAGATAACACTCATTGTCATTTGGATGAAGGAGAGAGTGGCTGGTAAAATCCTTCAGCAAGTCAAAGTGCTTGTCAACTTAAGCTTGACAACTTAAGCTGAATCCCCAGGCCCCACGTGGTGGAGGGAAAGAATCAACTCCAGCATCCACTCCCCAATATGCAATAAAAATTTACAGCTACAAATACAAGGTAGAAATTTGTTTTCCTCACGGACACTGTGTAGAAGCATTTCCTCTTAGGTAATATATCTGAATGCAATGAATTTAAAATGTTTCCAAGGAAAACAGTGTAGGCGTTCCATAAAAATGTACTGAGTGAATAAAAGATACCAGTTCGATATAATAATCAGTTGCTTGCATGCCAGAACTGTTTTCCTCCATTAAGTCAATCAAACTGTCACACATACACCAGAGTTCGGCTTTAAAGATACTTTGCACTGATGAATTCTTAGAAAGTTCGTCCAGGTGAGAAGTAGTACATGCTTTATCTGATTGGTAGTTAAAATCCACAGGGATGATTTACTTGTGAGATAGCAAGAAAGAAAACACTTTTCCCAAACTAAATAAAAGCCTTTCACGCAGTTTTTGCAAATAATATAAAACATATACTTAATAAACTATTTTAGAAATGGGAAAAAAGTGCTTGGCATGCTTAAACCCATTTAATGATCATGGAAGATCTACAGAATAAATGATATTATAACTTCAAATTGGACATGAGGGCACTAAGGATCAGTCATTTAGCTCAGATCACAGATGATAAGTGGATAGGACCAGAATGATGGCCCCCAGAGACAGTGCTTTTGACCATTATACTCCTCTAGTAGAGCTTTTGACCATTATACTCCTCTAGTAGAAGGCTGAGGGAACACTTTGATTTTACTTGACGACATATAGTCAATGAAGCAGAGGGTAAAAGGGGGAAGAAGATACACTACTCATCTGTTTATTAGCTGTTAGGAAAATGCTGTGTATACTGAGCAGACTGAGATGGCACTGGGTCTGAGCTGTGCCATTTGCCCTCTGAGGACCTCAAAGTAACGCTGGGAAATGATGAAGGCAAATGAAAATGGCCACGAGTATAATGATGGTTGGTGTTACAGGTGACAGAAGCATTGCACATGTTTTCTAATGTGTTCAGAAGACTTTTGCTGCTCCAGATAGGTCTCATCCACCAAGTACACACAGCACATGCTTTCTTCAGTGTATGCCAAAAGGTAGTCTATACAGTGTGATTACTGGTGGACTCTATAAGCAATGCAGTGTATATGAAACAGAAAAGGGAGTTATGTAAGGAGAGCAACTGGTGGGAGGGTCAAGAGGCACAGAGGAGGGTCATTGGGGAATGTAAAAATGAGAACAGAGTATAATGATGAATATGTAATACATCTATAATCTATAATGAACACCATTATATTATATGCTAACTTAAAAAATAATTGCAAATCACAATATATAAATTACAGGTAGCCTAAACCAGACTAGAGACCAAAACAATTTTAATTCCTACAAGAATATTTTTTAAAATATTTTTTATTGAATATCATCTTCATTTACATTGCCAATGGTAAAACCTTTCCTGATTTCCCCCCTCCCCAAAGACTCCCCAACCCCTCCTCCCACCCCCTGCCTCCACATATATGCCCCTCTACTTGACCCACTCCCACCTCCCCCCCTCAATTTCCCTTTGTTGGGGCCTCTATTGAGCCTTACCTGACCAAGGACCACTCCTCCCAATGATGCCAGACAAGGCATTCCTCTACCACATTTTTGGCTGGAACCATGTGTACCACTTGGTTGATGGCTTAGTCCCTGGGAGTCCTGGGGCATCTGGGTGGCCAAGATCATTGTTCTTCCCATGGATCTGTAAACCCCTTGAGCTCCTTGGGACCACCCTCCAGCTCCTCCATTGGGGACCCCATGCCTGACAAATGGTTGGCTGCTAGCATCTGCCTCTGTATGTGAAAGGCTCTGGCAGGGGCCCTCAGGAGACAACCATGGCATGCTCCTTTTGGTATACACTTCTTGCTGTCCATAGTAGTGTTGGGGTTTGGTGACTGTTTATAGGATGAATCCCCAGGTAGGGCAGTCTCTGGGTAGCCTCCACATATTGTCTCCCTTATTGCTCCTGTGAGTATTTTGTTCCCTTTTTCAGAGGAACCAAAGCCCCCTCACTTAAGTCCTCCTTCTTGAGCTTCCTGTGCTGGGTGAATTGTAACTTGTTTATTTTGAGCTTTTGGGCTAGCATCCTCTTATTAGTGAGTTCATACCATGTGTGTTCCTTTGTGACTGGGTTACCTCACTCAGGAAGACACTTTCTAGTTCCATCCATTTGCCTAAGAATTTCATGAATTTATTGTTTTTAATAGCTGAATAGTACTTCATTGTGTATATATACCACAGTTTCGGTATCCATTCCTCTGTTGAAGGACATCTGTGTTCTTTCCAGTTTCTGGCTATTATAACTAGGGCTACTTTGAACATAGTGGAGCATGTGTCCTTATTACATGTAGGAGCATCTTCTGGGTATATGACCAGGAGTGGTATAGCTGGGTCCTCAGGTAATACTATGTCTAATTTTCTGAGGAATTGCCAAACTGATTTCCAGAGTGGTTTTACCAGCTTGCAATCCCACCAACAATGGAGAAGTGTTTCTTTTTTCCCCACATCTTCTCCAGAATCTGCTGTCCCCTGAGTTTTTCATCCTAGCCATTCTTACAGGAGTGAGGTTGAATCTCAGTGTTGTTTTGATTTGCATTTCCCTGATAACTAAGGATGCTGAACATTTCTTTAGGTGCTTTAGAGAGCCATTCGAGTTTCCTCAGCTGAGAATTCCCTGTTTCGCTCTGTACCCCATTTTTTAATAGGGTTATTTAATTCTTTGGAGACTAAGTTCTTGAGTTCTTTGTATACGTTGGATATCAGCCCTTTATCGGATGTAGAGGTAAAGATCTTTTCCCAATTTGTTGGTTGCCATTTTGTCCTATTGACTGTGTCCTTTGCCTTACAGAAGCTTTGCAGTTTTATGAGGTCCCATTTGTTGATTCTTGTTCTTAGAGCATAAGCCATTGGTATTCTGTTCAGGAACTTTCCCCTGTGTCCATGTGTTCAAGGTTTGTCCCCACTTTCTCCTCTATAAGCTTCAGTGTGTCTGGTTTCATATAAGAATATTTCTAATGGTCCAGAGTGGAACCAAGAATTTGGAAACTGAAAAGTGTCAGTCTAATACACTAACTCCCCTTTTGTTTCTTCCATGGTAAAGACACCAGGCTGTTTCCTTCCACCAGTGTGGACTGAATATGTCTAGTACCAAGGACAAGTGATGTGCATGGTGGAGTTGAAAGAACCTCAGGAAAGCTGGTTACATTTAGAGTATACCTAATTGGAAAAGAGTGCAGTAGCTTCCCATGCTGACTGTCTTAGGAGTTCCATAGTCCTCCACTGCTAACTCTTTTTTGTTGTTGTTGTTGTTGTTGTTGTTGTTGTTTTTGGATTTGGTTTTTTTTTTTTTTTTGAGACAGGGTTTCTCTGTATATCCCTGGCTGTCCCGGAACTCACTCTGTAGACCAGGCTGGCCTCGAACTCAGAAATCTGCCTGCCTCTGCCTCCCAGAGTGCTGGGATTACAGGTGTGTGCCACCACTACCCGGCCACTGCTAACTCTTCTGCTTAAAGAAGTTTCAGTTACAGAAGAGAACCCTAGATAGGCTTCTCACTCTCTATGTGGCTGCCAGGTATGATCCTGTACATACTTAACCCAGCACTCTGGAGCCAGAGGCAGGTAGATTAAGATTTATATATATATACCACTCCTGAGTGTATACCCAAAAGATGTGTCACTATACCACAGGGACACTTGCTCAACTATGTTTATAGCAGCGTTATTCATAGTAGCCAGAAACTGGAAACAATTTAAATGTTCCTCAACTTAAGAATGGATAGAGAAAATGTGGTGCATTTACACTATGGAATACTATTCAGCTGTTAAAAACAAATTCATCATGAATTTTGTAGGCAAATGGATGGAACTTGATAATATCAACCTGAGTAAAGTAACCCAGACCCAAAAGGACATCTACTTATAATTGGATATTAGCCGTAAAATAAAGGATACTCATGCTACACTCCACAGAACCAAAAAAACTAAATGAGAAGGAAGTCACAAGCAAGGATGCTTGAATCTCATTTAGAAGGGAGAATAAAATAGTCATGGGAGGCAGATGGAGGGAGAGAACTGGGTGGGAGAAGGGATGGGGAGGGGAATGGGGAATTTTCAGGATCAGGTGTGGGGAGACACAGGGGAGATAGCTAGATGGCCATGAGATTGAATGGAAATATACAGCTGGCAGGGGTAGAGGGGTGGGAGGGTCTCGAGGGCATTCCAGAGATCTGGGATAAGGGAGGTTCTCAAAAATCAATAGGGGTGACCTTAGCTGAGACTCACAGCATTGTAGATATGGAACCAGAAGAGGACACCTTCTGTAACCAGGCAGGAACCCCAGGTGAGCAATAGGGACACCAAACCACCAATAATACTTTCAACCCAAAATTTACCCTGCCGACAAGAAATGCAGGGCTGAGGTATGGAGAAGAGACTGACAAGCAATAACCGACCCAACTAGAGACCCATCCTATGAGCAAGCACCAATCCTGACACTGTAATGATACTCTGTTATGCTTGTAGCCAGGAGCCTAGCACGGCTGTCCTCTAAGAGGCTCCACCCAGGATCTGACTTAGACAGATGTGGAGACCCACAGCCAAACATTGGATGGAGCTCTCTGGACTCTTATGGAAGAGTTGGGAAAAGGATTGAAGGCCCAGATGGGGATAGGAACTCCACAAGAAGACCAACAGAGTCAACTAACCTGGACCCTTGAAGACTGTCAGAGACTGAACCACCAACCAAAGAGCATACATGGGCTGGACCTAGACCTCCTACACATATGTAGCAAGTGCTCAGCTTGGCCTTCGTGTGAGTCCCAAACAACTGAAGCCGGGGCTGTCCCTAAAGCTGTTGCCTGTTTGTGGAATTTGTTCCCCTAACTCAGCTACCTTGTTTGGCCTCAGTGGGAGAGGTAGTGCCTAGCCCTACAGAGACTTCTTGTGCCAGAGTGGAGTGGATACCCAGGGGCAGCTGAACTCTCTCAGAGGAGAAGGGGAGGGGGAAAGGATGAGGGACTGTGGGAGGAGGGGATGGGAGAGGAGACAGAGCAGAAGGTAAAATGATTTTTTTAAACAAGTCCAGTGCTGGCTTTTTAAACAAAGAAGAAAAAAAAACCTGACTTCTTTGGCCCCCAAATATAAGCCCTAGAACTTCACCTAACTTTCCTATAATGGAAAATTCACACATATTTGTTAAGTTTTTTTTTTTTTCACAAAAGGAAACAAAGCTTTTGTATAAAACACACAATGGCAAGGAAATGAAATGTGAGCGAAAGCTGATATTGGCAGAAGCTGCGTGATGGGGAAACAGGCATTCATGGTCCTTCTCTGCTTCTGTGGAAGTTTGAAGAGTCTCTTAAGAAAATGTGTTTGAAATAACAAATGGCCTAAAGAGATGAGCTTTGGATTTAGAATTAGGTTCGATCCTGAAGTTCGGGTTTAATGAAAAAAATTTTCCCAAGACTTCCCTACTTGTATAGATGTGGGAAGTAGTGGCTCTGGTTATTAAGTAAGTATATATATATATACTTTGTAGAGTGTCTGAGCTATAATAATATTTCAATAAGTAGCTGCTTTCATTCCATGAAAACACAAATAGAGCATGTGATGTGCAGTAGGTATTTGGATCCTCATTATGTTCATTGGGCTCATTAGGAGGAGACTCTTCCAGTCTAGCCAGAAGGAACAGTCAAACTGAACTAATCTCCTGATAGGGTCCCTGTGACATCTGCACTTTTATTACGGAGAACTGGGGTTGCAGCAATCATCTCCAGTCCTACTTATTCAGAAACTTCCATCCAAGAACAGAGCTCTCTAAGCACTCCGCAGCTGAACTGGCAACACCTTTCTTGCAAAGAGATGCTGTGAGCAGGCTGCTGCTGCGTTCATCCTGGTTTTTGCTTTCAGGGACAACACACAGCTATGATCAGGTCTATCAGGACAGCAGCTCTCATATGTACCAGAGCATGTAGACATCCCTGGGATTTCTCACGGAAAGACAAGATCTCTTAAACTTCAGAAATTCCACTTCAGAATGTGAGCAGAAAGGTTTTGGGGTATGAGAACATGCTTCACTCTCTAGCTTATGATGACCGGTAACTCACTATATTACACAGGTAGGCCTTGAACTTTCAGCAATCCTCATACCACTGCCTCGCAAGTGCTGAGATACCAATACCAGGAAAATCGGAGGTTTTATATATTATAAAACACAAGAAACCACCATGTCTAGCAAGAGAATGGTTCTTAGATTAGTCAAAATAGGACAAAGTCTGTGTTTTTGCTTATTTTTTGTCAACACTTTCACTTTTTATTCTAATTTCATTTATTCATTCATCCCTGAGCTGAGGCCAAATCAGGCCCATGTGCATTCTAGATAAGAGCTATACTGCCAGGCTACTCCACAGCTCATTATTTCTTGATCTCAGAAGTCAGAGGCATTTGGTAGCTACTTAGCCTTCATGCTATGAGTAGTAATACTAACCCTGCTGACAAGTATAAGCAGGGCTCCCTTCACCTCTGTCACTCTCAAAAATGTCTTGTAGACAGTTATTTCGATGTACACAGGAATCCCTCAAGTGTTGGCTCTTGCTTTCTCCATTGGTAGAGAAGGAAATGGAATCCTGGGGAGGTGAATGACTTTCTCAAATATTAGAGTTAGCATTTGGGGAGAGCTTGGAACCAAAGCCAGATGGTATATGGCTGAAACCTTGGTTCTCAACCTATAACATCTGCAGCAGTCAGTATGCAGTGAGGGAGGGACATTCACTATAGTCCCAGTTGGGAAGGAAAATCATGAGGCATGGGTGAGCTTCACAGAAGAAAAATTGAGTCAGAGTGGAACAAACTACATCTTTTTAAGTGAATATTATTTAGGGTTGTGCAAGAAGAGAGAGAAAAAGAGAAAGAGGATAGGAGAAGACAGGAATGGGGAGACAAGAAGAATGGAAGAGATTGGATTTAGAATCTTAGATTGGATGAGTAGAAGAGTAGATGGATTTCAGTGTGACTGGTATCAAGAGACTTGCCGTTCCTTTGGTTGAGTGGAGTGTTTACAGGTAATTTCAAATAGTGAAATTACCTATCAAAATCTGTATGTTTAAGTTTACTTCACATACTTACATATAGTTTAGTTCTTACCAGCACATGTTCAAATTAATCCAACTGTCCCCAGCCCAGAACTGGTGAACGTCTTGCAAGCATCTGACACATCTAAAGACATAAGTGTATGTTTGTACCCCTTGACAAAGCACCTGATTTTGTCCTCATTGTCAGAGTAAAGATCAGCTTCTCCTCACTCTTGTGCCCAAGGAGCTACTCAATATCTGTAGCTTGTGATGTGATGCACTTGGGAAGTGTGCCATCTGAGTCACAACTCTATTCTCTTAGGCTCTGGGAAAATCTGCTAAGTTCTTAATACATAGGGAATTTGGACTTGCTCTATAGCTTCAGGGTCAATCAACTTCTTGACCAAAGGGCAAGCAAATAAATATTTCAGGCTGCCGAGCTCTGTTTTAGTGACTCTTGCTGCTGTAGATTAGAAGCAGCCAGAAAAAACAAAGCAATGGTTGTGCTACATTCCAACAATAATTTCTCCTTAAGTTCCTGGGGCTTTGAGCATCTGTGAAGATCTGAGGGATGCATGCTACCACGATAGTGCTTCATGATATTTGCTTCTCAAATTCTTTAAGAGAAGTGTCTATTTTCTCCTCCCTGTGTAAATAATCAGAAATCCAAGCTCCTGGTGGTGGCACTGGGAATTGACAAATCCTTATGTTTTGTTTGTTAGCATACTCTACAAGCAGTCTTAGGGCAGAAAGTCCTGGTTCACTGATGCATTATACTCGCCCTTCTCATCATGCTAGTGTCTGGGAGCCATGTCATTAGGACAAAGTCAGAAAGCAGTGGGGTTATGTGCAAATTGGTAGCCAGGAGTATCCCCCGTTTCTCTTGTCTCAAACCTGTAGGGCTGTGCTTTTGCCTTACTTTCACCCCCATGAAAGGAAATCTTTTCTTCAACCTCACTCCCAATACTACTGTGTTATAAATTTGTGTGTATAACGGTTTACATGTGAAATGTCTCTCAGACTCCCAGGCTAAGCCGCTTAGTCTCTGGTTCCTGGTGTTGTTTTTGGAAACTGTGGGCTATGTGACAGGAGAGGCCCAGCAGAGGAGGAAGTTAGTACCTGTCAGGGTGGACCTTGAGATTTATAGCCTGGTCCCTGCTTTTTATCCCATCTTCATTTCCTGGTTGTGGAGATGTAAGCAAGTAACCTTACAGCTCTGCCATCATGATGGACTGTAGCCTTAACCCATAAATATATATCCTTCCTCCTTTGAATTGTATCTATGAGGCCACAGTGATGGGGAAAGTAACTGATACACAAGGATGATGTAAAGCCTCTGGGAACTAGGTCAACTAGTTCCCACCACGGGCTTTGAGCATCCCTTTGAGCCAAGGGATTAATGTAAGTTCTTATAGAAGTGTAGCAACAACCATGAGGTGTAAACTGTCAAGCAGTATGATATTTAACAACACAGTGTGTTTATTATTTCTTCATTTCACTTCTCCTCCAGGCTCACATAGCCCATTTTCTCAGGACAGCATTTCCAGGTAGGAACAGGAGACCTACCTGTTTTCTATTTCAGTGAGTATGCCCTGCTCTTCAGTGATACCCATACTTCTCAAAGGAAGTCCTTTGCCTACTAAGTTTTGTAGTTTAAATACAAATGTGCCCCATAATTTCATGTATTCAAACCCTTGATCAACAGTTGGTGGCATTATTTAGGGGAGGCACAGGTGGTGTAGCCTTGCTTGAGGAAGTATACAACTGGAAGAGAGCTTTGAGATTAAAGAAAAGCCTGTCTTCATTTCTCTCCACTTCCTGCTTGTCGGTGAAGATGGCTCTCTGCTTCTGGCTCTGGCTCTGGCTGCCAAGCCTGTCATGTGTTGCCATGACTCCCACACAGTGATGTCCACTGTACAATTGTAAGTCACAATAATCCCAATAAAAAGTAACTGATAGACAAAGTCATTTTAGGCATCCACACCTCGATCCCCAGGAAGCATGGGACCTTCATATAAAGAAGACCTTTTGGTGATCACCCTTTTGTGGTGCTAGAATTGGAAACCATGCTAAACATTCTACAACTGAGCTAAGCTCCAAGTTTGGTTTCTTGATTACTGCTCAAGAGTTGGTATTACCTACAATCCTCACCTCAAGGATTTGGAAAAATGTGTGTTGTATATAATTAGAGTAAATTTTGGTCAAAGCCAAAATATTAATGTTTACCTTTGCCCTTTTTCTTGTGGATAAAAGGAGGTAGGTAATTAAGAGCGCTATCATTTTCCTTTGTGCATCTTATGACATATGAAAGCATCTACTATGATAACCTTTAAATTAGAACATGGGTATACTTCATTTGTATGGCAACCCTGGTATTTCAGGAACAATTTTGTTCTATTCAAATCATGGCCTCCAAGGAAGAAGCATCCCAAATTAAGGCCATTTCAACATGAGGATTAGAATGGGCCATCTCATTTTCATACTTAGCTGTCAAGTGTAAAGAAAAACACTGTCTTAGAAATGGTTCCTGTTCTGGTTTGTTTATGGTTATCACAATATCTACTGGCTATAAACCTTGAAATCATGAAATTACTCACAGCCTGCAATTGAAACTTTATTTCACATCTATTGTTAAATTACACAAAATCAGTGAACAGTTTGTAAAGCTACACCACTGAACAGATGTTTACAGTTTGAAATCGTGGGATTTACATGATGATGACAAAAATGTATATTTATAACATTCTCTATATACAGTAATCAGTAGAGACAGAGAAAATGCACTTAATCTCTGCAAACCATGCACACCACAGCAATAACACTTTTTTTCTGTAATGAGCTTTTCCACTGGCTCAGACTTCATCCTGCTTTCCAACACTGTCAGTTTTAGAAACAATCATTTTCAATTAAAACTAAAATTACTGAAATACCATAGTGATCTACAGAATATTTCAAGAACACAATGTACACCAAATAAGTTCATTCTAAAATACTTTGACTTCAAGATGTGCTTTTAAAAATTCCTTCCAGTTTTTTTTTTGTTTTTGTTTTTTCCTTGTTTTTTTGTTTTTTTTTTGTTTTTGTTTTTTATAGGTATCATCATTCTCAACACTGCAATATCACAAAACAAAAGCTGTAAATATTATCACAGAGCTCAGAGTCAAGAAAATCCCTTTAGAGCCAGATACTCAACTTCTTGTCCAACTTTGTGGCCATATTATTACAGATGAAACCAGGTCATGCACTTAGGCAGACTTTGACAGATTTGACTTTATGATCATATTTCTAAGCATGTTCCTCTTGAAGACATGAATACCCTTCTAGTCACCTTGTTTGATGGAAAGCCAAGGAACTAATGTAAGTTCTTATAGAAGTGTAGCAACAACCATGAGGTGTAAACTGCCAAATAGTATATTTAACAACACAGTGTGTATATAATTCTTCCTTTGTTCAATTTGTAATCAAAACCATCAAAATACTATTCATAGATGTATACTGCCAAACTATTCTCCTCAACTTGTATGTTACTGACACTTAGCTTTGCTGCAGAACATTCTTCATTTTTTGATCTTTGGCAAACAGAAACCTGGTAGAAGTATTAACCTCAATTATCAAGAGGCAGCTTTCGGTGTCATTGAGTAACTCTGGCTATCTTAATGATTAGTCTGCAGTTGTCTTTGAGAAAATGTTTTGCTCTTATTATTGTGTACAAATCTGTCAATACAAGAAAAGAACCATGGGCTAGGAATAGCCAGTCAACTGGAAACATTACAATAAACAAGATAATTAACAGTTCACATTCAGGTTCAGTTCAATCTGATGAAGAATAACTTCAGCAATATTAAGAGACAAATTGTCCTGTTTGAAAGTTCTTCTTAAGGACCTTACTACACAGACATTGATAAGACAATTCTATAGAAAGTCCTGACTTTAGTCCAGGATTAAATACCACAAGAGATTTAGCAACACGCTGTTTAGATGATGAAGAAAAATTCTATACATGGATGCATTTGGAATGAGCAGAACTCGGAGAAGCCTTAAAGTGAATGAGAAGCAGCGCCAAAAAGATCAAAATTGTTGAAATTACAGTGCCCAGAAACCATCTGGAAACTGGATCTTTCCATTGGGATTCCATTTGGGAAAAATGCTTTGTTAATATGAGATATACCCTGTTTCAAACCTTTTAATCAGCAGAAGGTAGAAAAATTCTAAGTTTTAAACATCTGTTAAATTGCAAGACATGAATCCCGATCTATTTGAAAAGCCATTATTTTTACATAAACCCACCTACATTCAAGTGAGAAATTGTTTATTTTCTACAATTTGGCAAAATTTATCATCAGTTGCTTTTCTGTTTAAATAGTCTCCTTGTTAAAACAAGGAAATGAACAGTTGAGTGTCTTTTAGTTCTGTTCATGTTTTTACTTACGCTTCCCTGCAGGGAAGGGGGTGCTTTCAAGATTGGGTTTTAACAGAGTATCCGGAATTACTTAAAGTCTGTTTCTTAGCCATAAGTTTAAATGGCCACATTTCATGTTTTCTTTGTGTCTCCCATACCTAATTTAAGAACTTCTTAAAATATCTAAACTGCAATTTCTGGTGAGTCTGGTTTGGCTCTTGGATTTCAGAAGTAGTCATCCCAGAAAAGACAATTTAATTACACACTGAGATTTGTTTTATCCACACACAGAATAACACTGAATCAAAAGGCAACTGTAAAGGCAACGTCTACACTTTTTTTTTTTTTTTTTGAACTTCCAAAAATGAAGGAAGCAGGATGTGTTTGGACATTTTCATCTTGTAAGATACACGCCATCTTTTTGGTGATGCTTTGGGAGGCAGTGTGCACAAGCCTTTGAGAGCCAGTTAGCGCCATGTCTCTACACTCCCTATGTAGTCATTGGTGCCGTTGCTGCTGCTATCACTCTGCTTCTGGCCTGAGCCCTGCTTCTGACTTCCCCGGTTCTCCCTCTGGGTCAAATTGGGATTTGACCTCTGAGTCAGATTCTGACTCAGATTCTGAGTCAGGTACTGATTTGGGTTGGGATTTGGATTCTGACTCAGATTCTGACCTGGACTTTGGCTCTGACCCTGACCCTGACCCTGACCCTGACCCTGACTCTGACTCTGGAAATGGGTCTGAAGGAACCTTCCCTTCAGAAATTTGCGTTGCTCCTGACGCTTCCGCCTGGCATCCTGATGCTCTTTCTGCCTCATGAACTGATACCTTTGCAGAAAGAGGTCTTTAGCATAGCTGTACAACTCCATATCCAGAAAATTCAGTCCCTCAATACGCTTTTGGATTTCCTCATTGATCTCAACACTAGAGGCCCTAGTGGTATTATACTGGGTAAACGGCGAAATAAAGTTCATGTTGAAGGTCTTCTCAAACAGGTACTGGGTCTTGCGCTGAAACTCAGTGAGGCCAAAGAACGCCATGTGCTTCAGGTTGGATTTAGCACTTTCCAGAAGGACTTTGTTTCTTTGCTTTTCAGGCATGACAGAGAGGTTGTAGCAGCCCACTAGAGTCAGGTCAGACAGCATACGAACTTGGCGATTGTTGGCCAGATTATAGGGACAGTCCATGAACTCTTTGAGAGGGCATCCAGACCAGTCATCACCGGTGTAGCAGCTGGGCAGTTCTTCCGAGGTTGGGGGCCTTCCATCACAGACATGCAGGGATGCTTTCCAAGTTGCTCCTCTCTGCACGTGTCTCCATTCACTCAAGTACCGAGACACTGGGTCTCTGAGGATGGTGATATAATGGAAGTTCCTACGGATAAAGCAAAAAGGACAGTAGTCAGAAGTGTGCCTGACATAAGTGCAGTCAGGAAGATGTGTGGCATAGGTGATGTGCATGGTCACTAAGGAAAACAACAGAGGAATGACGGATCTTGTGGTAGCATCTGTCCTATGAATTATGTTGTGGTCTGACCAGACTTGGTGAATGTAAAGAGGGACAGACAGGGTTGGGGACATTCCTCATCACAGAAAAACTCTTGATCATATCACAAATGCCTTATGAATGTAACAGGAAAGTATTCTTTATTTTTTAAAACCACCTTATGCATTTTCATGGAATAAACAATCATTGGGCACAGAATCTGGGAGTAGGAATGAAGAGTGGGCCAAAAGTATCTTCATTTATCTCTCTGAACCTATTCTAGACCATAACGGATGTTATCACTGAAATAACATAGATGCCACTAAGATGTATCTCTGAAAATACCCATTATTGCAGAGCAGCAGTTTCTGTCTCTCAGCATCCTATAGGAATTCAGATAAGCACTGTATCCACGGAATCTCTCCTCCCACTCTTACTTTTGCTTTTCATTCATCCCTGGGTTCCTTCAGAAGGTATTTATGGAGCCTTTATGCAAACCACAAGACAAGATTTTAGTGGCAATTACCCTGATTGTTAGGGGGAAAAAGAAATTTCTTTAATCCAGTGGCACATTTGGATTAACCTTTTAACCAGTTTTGGCAGTCATACACTGTAATGGGTGCTCCTGGGCAGGGTGAGGTCACCTTCCTGCCTAGCTGACAGCCCTCCCACCCTAATCATTCTGCTGATTTAAGTCTATATTGACATCTTTTGGCAAATTTTAGAGTGTACCAGAGTGCAAGTTTGTGGCTCTCCCTCCTTCACGTTTATCCTTTCAGACCCGATGGAGCCAACCACAAGGATGAGTATCTGGGTCATTATTTTTAATAGCACTAACCACACATGAAAAGAGTTGAAAGGCAACAAAGAAGGACTGAGACAGTACTCTAAAAGTCCCTCATATAACACATGTGGGAATCTCATATGCTTCTGCATCAAATGTCTCCAGTATAAGGGAACAGCCTTCATTTCCATACTGTAATATTACTGCTGCTACACACACACACACACACACACACACACACCCCTCTATGTATATCCAGGTATCCATGATGAGGGCTCAGCTGGTAGAGTGCTTGCCTTGCAAACATGAGGACCTGAGTTCAGATCCCTGGAATCCACATAAAAAGTCAGGTGTGCCAGTCTGTTTCTGTAATCCCACAACCATAGAGGCAGAAACAGGCCGGACTATGGAATCCACTGGACACCAGATGAGACCAATCAATGAGGTCCAGATTTAGTGAGAGACCCTGTCTCAAAAGTCATAGACATTGACTTGTCACTCATATACACATGTGCATGAATATCCACATGAACATAAATAAAATAACACCTTGGAAGTTTTGCCAGACTAAGGATGTTAGCATTCTGACAGAAGAACTTGGAAGGAAATAGCCAATAAGTGACTTGGAGGAAGCCAATAAATCTAGAAGCATGGATAGATATTCCTGGAGTGTGTACCTGCTTCCTCTTGGTACCTACTATGCTCTGTGGAGAAAGACATCAGGGAAGCAGATAGAGCCATGGTAGAAGAATCTGGGGAACCCAGGACAGCATACATGCTAGCAAATGGAAGCAAGACCAGAATGTGAGGAGAGCACCCTGATGACACCTTAGGCTCTCCTGAAGGAAGAATGAGACAAAGGAAGAAGAAAAGACAGAAGGGCAAGAACAACGAATGGCACAGAGGTGTAAAGCAGCAGAGGAAACTGGCAGGAACTGGAGAGGGATCGGTGGTCAGATTGAGACAGGACTTAGGTGCCATAGTGTGGGATTCACATGCATCTATTACAGAGCTAGAGACAAAAATCAATGGAGAGGGAGAGGGAGTTTACGCCAAAAGTGCTTCTTAGGTTTCTGGAGGGTAACTTTGGGGACGTGGAGTAGACTTGATGACCCATTCAGACAAGCAATCTTGAGTTAGGCTTCTGGCAGCAACATTTATGGTACAGAGCTTCTCTTTATGCTCTGTGGTTGTTCTCTATTCTTTATATTACTTTAAGGTCCTCACCACCCTGTTGTTTAGATCTGAATATATACCAATTGTTTTGAGCATGGTCTCTGGGCATGATCTAGTAAATGTCAAGGAGCAGCTTCTCTCACCCTGACAGCATTTCTGTTCCTGTGCCCTCAGATCAAATTGGAGGCCATAGCAAACCACTGATATAGCAAACATAATTTTTCTATTTTTCACATACACACCATTTATGTATGTAAGTATGTATGTATTATGTATGTATTTTTATTTGTTTGTTTATCTCTGTGTATCTGTATCACGGCACCTGTGTGGAAGTCAGAGGACAATTTTCAGGAAGAGGAAGTTGAAGGATACTTGTACCATGTGGGCCCCAGGGATCAGATTCATGTCATTGGACTTAGCAGTAAGTGCCTTTACCCACTGGGATATCTTTCTGGCTCCACAATAGAAGGTGGTCAGCCTTGAACTGCCTTATGCCACCAGAGGCATCATGGGCCTATAGGTGCATTGAATGATCAGACATGCATTAACCCAGGAAACTGATGAGGAATTCTGAAATCCAGTCGTCCTGGGTGGATGTAGGTTGCTGGTGACCTTGCTTAATTTCTTCCTTTTAAAGGAAACCCAATCCTCTCAAAAATTAATCTGGATTCTGATTATATCCCCCAGTATTGCCAGCATACTTTCTTCTTGTTGGCAACGTTTGCATCCAGGCACTGATTAAAATAGAACAAGATGTTGCAGGTCTGTGGTATTTGCTAGAAATCTCCCTTTAGATTGATATGAACCCAACTGGTACTGTGAAACAGACTGGTTTAATTTTCAAAGAGCAAGGCAAGCTCATCCCCAGGAAAATAATACACAGTTGGTTTCACTCAGTAATAATTGGACAGCATTGTCTTGCCACCAAACAGGTCACTTAATTAAAATGAACAGGTTTCACATTGTGAAATTGGAGTTATGACTCTCCATCAGCTTCCTGGGTTAATGGAATGCCTGTTTGTCATTCAGTGCACGTGTATGCCCATGCTACTTCTAGTGGCACCAGGCAGGCAGCCCACAGCTGGACACCTCCTATTTCAAGACAGCTGCCCTCCAGGTGGCTTTGGATTAACCCAATATCCCCTTGTTTCTTGCTTGTAGCTTTTGAGATAACTGCAGAATGTGCTTGGAATGCAATATCTTGAGAGAAGCAAGATCTGCCTGAAATAGCCCCAGCCTTGCTCTTGTCCTTAGCCCCAGCCTTGCTCCTGTCCTACCTAAGGAACACAACATCTGGAGTTAGGGAGGAACTGCCCAGACTTTCTTCCTTTACCCTAGAAGTTCAATGTACTTCAACCATTTGTACATGACACCTATTCTCTTCCAGATATAAAACCCAGGGCTGAATTCAGGGTCTTTTTCTGTGGTCTAAGTGGACATATACATACTTAATATTTTTTTTGAGGCAAGGTTTTACTAAGATGCTCAAGCTAGTCTGGAACTCACTATATAGTCCAGGCTGACCAGGAACTCACAATCCTCCTGCCTCAGCCTCATTGACAGTCAGATTACAAGCACTTACCACCACCACATCTGCCTCCAGCAGGCACATTTGAAACCCTGTGCACCCCAGGTAGATTTTTCTGTCCTTGGAAGACTAGCTCACAATAGATCCTGGCTGCTTTTGATGTTTGCTGCCAGTCTATGATAACAAACTTACTTCCCATAATTTGTGTATGAGTATGTTCTGTCTTGTTGGGCTCACTGCACCTTGAACCTATAATGTCTTGTCATTGTTAAGATATCATGGAGACAAGAGAATCCACTGAAAAATTCTGTGTAAGTGGGAAACTCAGGGGTAATCTATGATTCCTTTGCCTCAGGAATTATTTATATCTAAACAATTCCCTAAATCCTGATGATCTTGAATCTTAGAAAGTCTTTCAAATCCAATTTTTGTGCTACTACCCAGGTGGCAGGCCCTTATCACTTCTCTATTGGGTCACTGCTACAGCAGCATATCAGGGTGCTTTTATGCATCCAGTCCCATGTTACTTCCCTGACCTCACAAGAAATACATCTGATCTTTCTGTCGTAAGTCCTTTTGGTAACGCACTCGAAAAGGTATAAAAGCCCAGGTCTTCTGCATTACACACAGCCACGAGAAGCCCAACTTTCTTTGCCCAGTCTAATCTCCAACGAGCATACCCTTCACTGTGGTAACTCAGGGGTATTGACAGTTGAAAAAATTGATGTTTTGACAGGTACAACTGTAAAAAGCAGTTAGGATTGGGTTCATTGGGTCAAATCTAGAATGTCACTAAGCTTTCTAAAAAAAATTATCCTCCAAATGGCAACAGTCGAGAAATTCTGTTCTGTATTTTATGCTTCAAGGATATAATAATACTTTTCATTGTTCAAGTTTATCATAGTCAACGACTGCACCAGGCCCCTGCCTTTGTATATACCCACTCACTCACATGGCATGGATTTGTCCTTCATAAAACACCTTTTAAAAACCCAACAACAACAACTGCTTCAAAACTTACTCAAAGATTTTTCCCTCTATGAAACCTTTCACAACAAAATAAGCTCCCTGCCTCTGCCCTGGTTATCCTGGGAAGCTCCTATTGGAACATTCACTACAATGTGCTATGATTGTCTAGTGATTTTGCTGTCTTCCCGTTTGCAGAGTACAGGATATGTATTGTTTATCAATATGAGCTCCTCTGGGCCTAGCATAATGTCTGACATAAAGTAAGTGATTAATGAAAGAGTATTGAATGAAAGCAGCCAAAACAACAAAGCTTGTGGGGTAGGGAGTTAACAAGAAAATGTGTATTGTAGCCCTTGATATTGAAAAGCCACTAGATGTCACTATTTAGTAGCAGATATACCATTTTGTACTGGGGATGGAGCATTTAAGATCTGGTTAAATTCAGCTGCTATGCCTGACTTCTCATGCAGTAGGCCACTTTAAAAAGAAGTTGGGAAGATCACGGATATTAAAACGTAAGGCAGTAAAAAGCAACAATCACAGTTTCCTCCTTGTTTCACCATTTACTTATTCTGCAATAAGAACCTAAGTTGTCAGTTACTGAATTGTCATAGCAAGAAGAAACCACTACGACAGTCAATCATCTGATCCAAGCCCTTTAGAAGCAGGGGAAGCTGCGGCCCTGAGAGATATAAAGCCCTGGATGTAAACCCAGAAGCCACAAACTGCTGAGAGCCCCTGGGAATGGAGAGGACATTCAACTGACCTTTAAAGAACTCACTAAGCCCAAATAAGGAGAAAGGTCTGGCTGTTGAGAATGGGCACTTCTTCACCAGAGGCTCATAGCTAGGAGTGCTTTGTGCCTATCACCTATGCATTAAGAAATGGAGATTGAGAGGAACAACATAATCCAAGGTCATTTCTCAAGCTATTTTTTTCCCATTCCAGTTCTGGGACAAAACCTTAGGACTTCCAGCTTTGAGAAGATCTGAAAGGAGTGGTTTCAAATGTGAGGACATAGCACCCCCATCACCATGCTCTAGGGCAGTGCTTCTCCACCTTCCTAATGCTGCAAGCCTTTACTACAGTTCCTCAGGTTGTGCTGAGCCCCAACTACATTATTAATTTTTTTTTTACTACTTCATAACTGCAATTTTGCTACTGTTTCAAATCATAATGTAAATATCTGATATGCAGGATATATGAAATATGACCCCAGTGAAAGGGTTATTCTGCCCCCAAAGGAGTCAGGATCCACAAGTTGAGAACCACTGCTCTAAGCACTATTTCAAAACTTGGATCTGGAGTCTATGTGTTAGCGAGCTCTCTTGGAGCTGATAGAGTGGAGCTAGGAATGTCTGGCCTAAGTGTGGTGTCATCAATCAAAAGTCTTTCCAACCAAGTGAAGCCCAAACAGAAAGAAAGTCCAGGCTTCTGGATGAAGAATCTCTGGTGATGTTCATTTCTGTCAAGAACCATCCAGGAACCGTTCCCTGAACAAAGTTCTGAGTATCAAGGTGTAAACATTTCTTTGAGGCCACTGCTTCACAAAAGGCCATCATAAGATTTTTCTACACAGGCCATTGAGGAAATAAATATCAAAGCCAGTTGTTTTTTCCTTTTAAAGTGGAAGAAGGCCAGCAAACTCATAGCAGTTAAGGTCATAGGAATGATCAATAAAAAGTTAATTTGAGAAAGGAAACAGTTTCTTAAGCCAAATCAATAGGAGCAAAATTTTATTATACCTATAGCTTGCTTCTGATATTTTTCCTCAAAGTTCATCCTTTCTACATCTTCCATTGGTTTTAGAGTAATGAAGGGTGATAGAAAAACAGAAATTGTAGTTGGTGGTCCTAAGTAACCTGAATGGACGATAGGGGGTATACATGTGATTGAGTCACTAATGCCGAAAGTCTGGTGTCCATCCTCAGCTAAAAAGGTCTAAAGTAAGTGCTTTGATCCTCTCAGTGCAAGTAAATAACAAAGTCCAAGCAAGCAGGAGGACTTTCAGTTCAAACAACATTAATATGTAAGCCTAGGCTAAATAAAAGTGCAGCAAATTGAATTAAAAGCAAATACGCCTCTGATGGGACTAGCAGTTGCTGTTTGAATTGATTTTCTTGTGTGCCTCATATATTGGCAGTCCCCAAAGAGGAGTTCCATAAGCGCTGTGATCAGCAGTGGCAGCAGCCCTCATTAAAGAAGAGTGGGGCTTCGAGAGGGGACTACTTTGAAGCGGGTGGATGCTCATTCAGATGTTCTGGCTTTGGTACATTTGCCACAACAGTCTTGTGGCTTCGTAGTCAGGCTTTATCTAGTGAAAAGAGTGAGCCATCACATTTGCAGAGAGTGAGCTACACAGAGCATTGATACCGATGATTTCCTTTCATTGTCTTCCCAGCACTGGAGTCTCAAATGATGTGGATGCTGAACCGCTACTTTACCCTTTCAAGTTAATACTCTGGATTCATCATTTGGCTTGCTTCACCCAGGAATCCAAGTGGGGCAGGACCAATTCTTAGGGACTCACAGAGCTATAGGAAGACTGAAACTTACTATGGTCACTTAAGGGAGCACCTATTGGACAGAAAACCAATCTCAAATAGGCTGAAGGTCTCATTCCTACCAAATACATTACATTGTTTCTGTCAAAGATGGAACTCACATATTATGTTGTCCAAGATTAAAATGCAGCCTAGGCATGCAGTGTACTATACTATCTCAGTTGGTATAGCATACTCTATGACACCTAGACAACAACAAATATTCTTAATGACAGCTGTCTCAAGACCTTTCCCAGTCTTTAAGAAACATATGGCTGTATTCTGTTCTTGGAGAGGTTTTAGCAGTTACAGTTCTCTCTGTATAAAGTAACATTTTAACAAATTGATCTCCCACCTCCAGCTGATTAGAAGAGGGCCTATCTATCTGTGATATGGGAAACCTCATCAGAGCCCAAATGCCCTTCACTAAAACTGAAGCATGGTGACATCATATTTTACAGAGCAGACAATGATTCAATTTTTTTTTCTTTTATGGAAAAGAAAGACTTCTAATAGGTCGAAAGTCAAATTCAAGATGGGATTCTTCACATAATCCCTCATAGGGGTATTAACACTTTTAAAAAGCAATCCCCGTCTTTTCCAAAGCCCCACAGGTTCCAAAGTACATAAATCTAAAGGGTTTTGCAACCAGTGAGAAAACTTGAGTTTTGTTTTTTAACAAGATGTGAAATTCCAAGCTTTATGACCCACCCGTGCTCACCGGTCTTTACCCAGAATCCACTCAATTGCTTGGCATCATGAACAGCTTTGCAGCTTACACTACCTCCCCACCACCTCTACTTTTGTATTCTAAAATTACATTGTGAGTGCAGTTCATTAAGACTCCAAGTGTTTTTGAGGTAGAGAGAACTTCTGGGGAAAGCCCTCTTTAGTGTATACATGAGGCAGACCAGGGCAGTGGTAGGGACATGAAGGATATAATTTCTCTAAGTTTCATACACACTAGTTTGCCAATTTATTAACAAACTCAGGCTTCCTAACTTCCCTTCCTGGAACCCCTTCCTACCAATATGGTATTTCTCAGGGTTCTGAGTCTTCTTTTATTTTATGTGAAATTTCATGCCAACCTGCCATGCCCCGAGGGTAGGCATCTGATGCCAGTGATAGGAAATGGAGCTATTCCTTCTTCCAATGCCAAAATGGGTAGTTGGAAATACAGAATGGAAATCTCACACCAATGGCATCAGAAACAGGCAAGGAATTTTCTAAGCAAATTCTCTGTGGTTATTATGATTTATGTCTCAGATGATGTTTCCTATATTTTCTTACCCTGGAAATCCAATGTTTCTTCCCTGACTTTTTATTGACCAACACAAAATGTAGAACACAACATGTTCTGTGTTTAAACTAGGAAATAATATGACTGATACCTCAGTGACATCTGATTCAGGAATGTATATATCTATGGAGGGAATAGAGGCTCCTTTTACCTTTGAAGCTGAAGGCCTTTAAAGGTAATACTCAAAAAGTATTAGTTATTAATATTGCTACTGGTGGTGTTATATAGATATGGATATTCAGCCAAAAGGTTCAAATCAGCCAAAATCAGAGTCAGATCCTGATTATGTGGAAGATTATGTGGAGCCCTGAGCTCAAACTCTTGTACACAGCTTCAGTTGCCATAGACCAGGAACAAAGCCAGCCTGCTGAGAGAAAGGACACCTAAAATAGGAATCAGTTGGCCATGACAGGTTATTAAATGGTGGGACTAACCCTACAGTATTGTGGTCCCAGTATGAATCCTTAGGAATAGGATCCAAGCCATTCAGAGCTATAGGCCCTTGGAGTTGGAATATGTGTGTGTGTGTGTGTGTGTGTGTGTGTGTGTGTCAAGCCTTTGGTACTGTGTTCTCTTTGCCATCTCCATACTGTGAGAATTGCAGAGGCGCATGGACTCACTTCTTTAGGGACTGCCACAATGGTACAGAATCAAGTCATGGTCCGTTCACATGGGAAGTGGTCAATAAATATTATTTAGGGCAATTTTAAACTGGCTGCAGCCAGTCCCATTCATTAACCCAGGGTCTGCTGCATACACGCAGTCATGCAGGCAGGCCCCTCCTCCAGTGTTCTTTTGCAGAAATCATTAGAGGAAACCTAGTCAGGAAAAATGCTTCTTCTCAGCATTGTGTTTCCATAACAGCACAGGGGGAAAGTTTCTCCTAAACCAAGGCTGCCCTTCTTGTGCTCCCGGTTGATTTTAATGAGCTCCAGTATTGTTTGAAGGTGCTGAGAAAAATGAAGTGCAAATTTTGGCTTTAGTGGGAAGATACAAACCTTCACTATTTCAACTGGAAAGAATTAGAACCATTCAGAATCTCAAGGGTGGGAGGGGTTATGCAGCCTATAGCTACGGAGAGTTTTCTTTACTTATTCCAACTACATACTAAAGAACATGGCTGCACTGCACATGCGTGCAAATCAGCATTAGTATAGTAACAGCATTAGTATAGTAACACTGTCTTCATAGTGACAATACAAAGAAAGAAAACTTGTTAGTCTGCCATCCAACCTTTTTCTTAAGAATCCAACAGCAAACTGGTGTGAGTAGAGGAGAGGAGAGGGACTGAATATGTCAAGCTCCTGCTTTGGCAGATGTTATCTTGAAAGTTAGGTTAGTGTGGAAAGCCCTCTAAGAGGGCTACATGATCTATATATTCAAGATCTCTCTTTTATGTAAATAAAGGAGCATGGACAGACCATGTTTCCCCTTTAAGGTGAAAAAGGGGATCTGTGTCATAATCAGTGCGGCAGTATTGGGAAGCCAAGGGCTGAGCGCCCTCATGTATAATATGCTAATGTCAGTAGCAATTCAACATCAAACTGAAATGTCTGGAATCCTAGAGAGATTTCAGGCCCAACACATTTCAGACTGAGTAAATTTATAGTGCATGAAATCTAACACCAATGTATACTGCAAAATATAAATCATGGGCTGTTGTTTCTGAGACCTTGTAAACATCCCACAATCTTTGACAGGGTAGAAAGCTTAAAAACTGGCAAGTTATAAACACCATCTAGTGGAAAGGAGAGTGTCACTTTGGAGAAAAGTCACAGGGCTATGGTATTTGTTGTGCTGTGGAGCAGTTCTGTGAGGGGATTGTCTAAATATTCCACATACCAGTCTCCGTACACTCATCTATTCTCTGTAGATAGTGCAAGCTGTGTCTTGTATGTTGAACTGAGCATCTGATTAAAGGCAAAAGCCATCCTCAGGTGTAGATGACAAATATGTATTTTGCTCAGAGTCTTGACAGGCCTCTTACAGGCTCTAGTCCCAACACTTGAGCAATGAGATGCCAAGACTCTAAGGACCTATCCTGCTTGCACATTCAGTCTGTGACAGCCATAACCCCAAACCAAGTCTTCAACTCCTTGCTCAGATTCTAAAATTTTTGTATTATAAATTATTTATTATTATAATTCACTTCTTCTTCTTCTACTACTACTACTACTACTACTACTACTACTACTACTACTACTATATTGTGATCATGTGACCTGCAAACAGAAATTAGCTTTGCACAGAAACAGCTCCTCTGCTGGGTAGGAGTTCATTTCTTTTCATTGCATGATCTCAAAGCCATAAAAAGGTCTCACGGCCAATGTTCTCTTGGAGAGAAATGTCTGATGCTCCGTTCTCAGCTTAAGGCAGATACTAGAGGGGAACACCATCTTTGCATTTTTTCATTCAACACTGACAAATGACTGTGCAATTTCCTAGGATGTTCCTTTTAGTCTTCTACCTGCTCTACATTAGCTCCTTCTTGTACCATAAGAACTCAAGGGCTCTGACTCCAAACCAGGCAAATCCTGCTCTTTGCACCTTACCTCTCCTGGCCCCAGTGATGGTTCTTCCCCAACAGCAGAGAATGTAGCAATCATAATGCCGCCTGAAAAGGGGGGGGGGGGTAAAGGCTGTTTCTTTCCCAGGTCTCACTGAGGCCTGAAATCCTCTATCCCGAGTTGATATTTCTTCTTGTCCTGTACTGTCAGCAGGTCTAGCTGCCCAGAGAGGTGACATTTGCCATCTCTTTTCCCATATCTTCACATTAGTTGAGCCTTCCTAACTGGTCTTCTCTCTGACTCTCTGCCACCTCTATCCCTTTTTTTTGTTGTTGTTGTTGTTGTTGTTTAAATTGCTCAAAACCTCAGGTGTGGGAGGAAAAGAATTAACAATACATTTGACGTATTTAACAGCACCAGAGAATTTATGTGAGAAAGAAGCATCCCTAAAATGGCAATACCATGCCCATTCCACTCAGTGCAGAGAGTTCAGCCAGCATTACAGAGATGATAGAGGCCTTCCTGGAGCCACGGCCTGCAGGTAGTTGGTTACTGTGTACAGAGAAAGGCCACTTCAACAGTCATCATCAAGAGGCCTTTTCCTTTCTGCTCAAAGAAAGCAAAGGAATTTGAAATGAGACCATTTGGTGACAGTTTGATCAAATCCTCCCCCCCACCTCAGAATCATGAATCAGTCATGAACACAGTAAGTTAAAGCAAGATTTGATTTCCCCAGGGCTATTTTTGAAGTTCCGTTGTTCCCTTTTCCCACCTCCTTCCATGCAACATTCATGAGTCAAGGTGTGAGGAGAACACACCAACCTTCACCTTTGAAGTGGAAAGAATGTCCTGACAATTGATATATGGGCAGGTAGGCTGGGATTGCTGCATTTGAGCATACCAATCTCTGCTCAGGGGATGAAGGCATTATTGCTGAGGTGCTCTGCTAGAAAACTTGGTATTTCTTGGTTAATCTGCGAGGATTAAAGTGCTCTTCCTCCATACCTTTCTAAAGGCATCACACCCTCTTTTGCCTTTTGTCCTAAAAGAGATCTTTTAACACAGCTCATTTGCCTTCACTCTAGTTATATCCTCATGGCATGCCTGTAAAACAGACAGGTCTAGCCCATTCCACAAACACAGAAATTAGTGCACAGTGCACAGAAAGGTGAAAGGCCACATACCTAGTAAGTGATCAAGTTGCATATGCCTTAAACCCATGTCTAGACATCCAGACTCATTTTGCTTATCCGGTGCCACTTTGCTTATTTTTAGAATGAAAGGAATTTTGTGGGACGTAGAATTCTGCAACTCTTAACAGCATAAAAAAACCAAAGCCAGCCTTGTGGGGTGGTATGATTTCAAGGGTGCAGGCAAACAGAGTTCCTCTAGCTCATAGTATCCAGAAGTCTATAATACAAGATTTATGCCTTTTGTTTAAGTATCTGCTATGTGAGCATACATGCATGCATGCATGCATGCATGCATGCATGCAAGTGCATGTGCATGTTGTGGTGAAAATTATCGGAAATAAGAAGTAGTGAGTCATAAGCTATTAAGACTTACCATTTACATAGAGGAGCAACCACAGGACCTGCAAAATGCCAGCCACCCTATCCTATGAGCTTACAATTAGATCCCATATTGAGATGAGATGGGTTAGGATAGAGAAGGGAGGTATAGGAGGCATGCATACTGAAAAGCACCAAGTTTAGAGGAAAGAAAAAATAAGCAGCTGACGAGGATCAGTAAGGACCCACAGGAATTATATACTAGGGCTGAGAGCCTATCAGAGATCTCTGGTTTAAAATATACCTGAGATGCAGAAGAGAGATATGGAGACCAGCAAGAGTAGGAAAGGAGAAACAGGGATAAATAAGAGCAAGGTACAATAATAAACTTTGTGTCCTAGTGAAAAAGTAATAATAAATCACATGCACGTGAAATTACAGCTACCAAGGATGAAGCTCCAGGCTTTGCAAAGAAATTTAGCAGGCTGGATTTTAGCAGGATATTGCCAATGACTTTGACTGCTAAGTTACTAGTCTGATCTTTTCTTCTATCTCAGCAGTGCTTCCTGCGTATAGAACCACATACACTAAGCAAACTGCCCTCCTGCTGCCACACAGCCCTTGACCACCAGTAGCTTTGCTCATGCTCTTTTCTCCAGTTACAACAGGGTCTAAACAGCTTATAGGAAACCCACAGGACATGAGTTTGAGAAGTGTCTATAGATGCCTCAAACCACATGCTCAAAGTCTCATATAAACTGGTGTTTGTGGAACGTCCACCCCATGCATATTCTCCCATCCAGATGAATCATTTTTAGATTACTTATATGTCCAAATGTAATTCAAACACTATGCGATTGCTATGCTAGTAATTCTTACATTTTATTATTTAGGGATTAGTTCCATGCAAAAATATCTGCAGGTATTCATGACAGTCACAACGTTTTCCCAGAGATTTTTCCTTTAGAGTTAGGTGAACTTACAAATATGAACCCCATGAATATAGAGCACCAGCTGTACCAACTTCAGATGGCTTATTTCCTTCTGAGATTCACAGATGAAACCACCATGTATTCCTAAGAACCTCTAGAAACGGCTGTGTACACATCCTTTAGAGCAGTATTTCTCAACCTGTGGGTCATGACCTCCCCAGAGAAGTTACATATCAAATATTTATATTATGATTCATAAAGTAGCAAAATTACAGTTATGAAGTATAATAACTTCAAAAATAATTTTATGATTGGGGGAGAGGGGATACCGCAACATGAGGAACTGTAGTATAGACTCACAGCATTAGGAAGGTGTCTTTTCTTCCCTGAGAGGTCACGGGCACTTGATATGAAGAGAACAAGTTCTCTTTTTGTCTCTTCTGTTCTCCTCCTATGGGCCTTGTGGACTCAGAATCATGCAGCAAATCTAACCACTGACAAATACTTTGTATTTGAGTCTCTGGGCTTAGAATAGCCTGGAGAAAGTTCTAGAGTACATTACTTAATGTCTCTAAATGTGGCTCTCTTCCTCTGAAAGCATGTACTTAACAGAACTGTGATTCTTCAATGGGCTAGCCTATGCAATAGGCTAATAGTTTAACAAAGTCCAAGACTTCTGGTACTAGTATATGGATGTATGTAAGATGTATGCATGGTTTGGAATTACCAACCATAAAAGATTCCCTAGCCTCTCATTAGTGATCACTTTGCTCTTAATGAAATGTCAGCCCTATCAGGCTCCCTTTAGCCATAACCCAACTAAGCTGTTATTCTAGAAGCAAAGGGAATCACACTAGGAGGCCTTTGGACAAGAAGCTGTTAAATGACCTGACTCCTGCTATATTTACAGTGGTGTTTGCTCCTCAAAACGCAAGGAAAGACAGGAACTGGTTTCAACTAGAATTTGATATTTTCGTGCCCCACACACTGAATGCCACCAAAGCCTGCACTCCCTGAACAGCAGTTTGTGGAGATGGAATAGCGGCAGTTTTTCATTTTCCAGAGTCCACTCACCCTTCCAAGAATCTCAATGCCTCATTGATTCATAATACAGTGCATAAAGATTTCATTTTTCCTGCCCACAGTGATACATTATGGAGGCAATCTGTTTTGCCACTGAAAAGTTTGCTTAGTAGAAAAATTTGGAGTTTTGACATTCAGGAAATTACAGTCATCTGTAAAACACGATTGATATGCCAAGGCTAACATTTTCATTGCACTCTTGGAGCCAGAATAACTATGATAAAATATGTGTTACCCTCCACACATTTCAGGATCTTTTAAGGAAACATTACTTAGCACTGGGAACCTTCCTCCCTGGGCTCTGAGATTACAATGGCTTGGGCTGATGAGTGGGGAGCAGTTGACTGCCATTGCCATGACAATGACTGGTCTCATGTTCCATCTTGTTTCTGGACTGAGCACTGGGAGATATTTATTCCCATGATGCCAAGGAAAAGCCATGAGAGGGTATCAAGAGAATAAAGGTTGGGAATTACACATGCGTGCGTGCGCAGGCACACACACACACACACACACACACACACACACACACACAGACTAGAATTGACAACCAGCTGCCAAAGGTGCAGGTAGAACTGGAAACTGGAGGACTACAAACGTGTTTCTGCCTATGACCCCAACTTGTGCTCATCCTTTAAAAGGTTGAACTCTTGGTGATTCTTTTGCATTGGCCTCCTGAGACCTGGGATGACAGGTTTTGTACTGTGGCCGACCCTTTTCTTTGCCTCATTGCAGGTACAATTTTCTAAATGGTACCAGGAACCCACTGCTCTGGAGCTCTCTATTTGTTCAGCATTTGGTTTCAAAATAATAAATGCTATGGAGGTAGTGGAGTGGCTGGGATGTGAAATAGCCCCTGGGGCCATCTGGGGTGAGGTTATGAGCGGTTTTTCCTTGGTCCTCGGCTACTGTGTCTCATCAGAAGTGCATATGCAAAACTGTGGTTCCAAAGCAGACAGCAGGTATTATTGTCTGGGCATTTGGAAATTGCTTAAAGCTGATCCCAATATAGTCTTTTTAGTACAGGGAAATGTACTATATAGACCATATGAATAGGTCTGACTCATCAGTCAAGGAGTCTTTAAAAGCCTCAAGGAAGTCTTGCATGCATCCAAACTCAATTGTCACAAATGCTCTCTCACCTTTGACAGTGTGTCAGACACTATCCTATGGGATTAAAGTGTGTTCATTCCATTATCACAACAAACCTACAGGGAAAGGACTAGTATTGCCATTTTCCTTTTAACAGTTAAGGAAACTAAGGCACTGAGAGCTTGAACAACTTCCAAGTCACACAGCTTTCTGGTAAGATGTGGAGCAGTATTCAAAGCTCATAGAGGGTGGTGACATACTTCATTTTATGATCTATATTGCCTTTCATAAAGAAAAAAATTAAAGCTCTCTCCTGGGGCCCGGGGAGAGAGCTCAGTTAGGAAACTACTGACTGTTCAAAGCACAAGAAATCAAGTAGAATCCCTAGACATAAAATGCTAGACATGGGGTATTCCCAGTGCTGGAGTGGGAGAAACAGGCAGATCTCTGGGCTTGCTGTCCTGCCAGATGAACCTAATTAGTAAGCTCCTGATTTGAGTGAAACTCTGTCTCTAAAAGCAAGATTCATGGCTCCAGAGGAATAATATCCAATGTTGGCCTCTGGCATCAACATGGGCATCATCTGCACACATAGAAATATGGGTCCATGCACATGCGTGCATGCATACATACACACAAACACACACAGACACACATGCGCGCCATGCGTTTTCATCGTTCTCCAGAAGGACCCTTTTCTATGCTAAGCTTCTTACAGGAGAGCAAGGATGACTGACCAGATCAGAAGGGGATTCCATAGAGGCTGGAGCCATGCCGAGGGGCATCCAGGAGGCTGAGAGAAGAGGGGTGCCGAGGGGGAAAGCAGATAGGCGCTCTTCTTCCTCACATTAGTATCCAAGGGGCCCAAGCTGGCTTGTTTCTCCTCTTCCTGGAGCATATCGTGGGTAACTGCATGGTTCTCATCTGACACAGGGCTCTAGCAGAATGACCATACTCTCTGCGGTCATGGAGACAAATCAGGACCCATTCCCCTAGTTTTGATATGTGTTATTTTATCTATAACTAAGCTACATAGTCACCCCTTAACTGGATCATTCCCGCCCTCAAATCTCTCCCTGACCACTACAGAAAATCCTTAGAGCCTATAGGCAAGTGGTACAAGTAACCCTAACCAGCACTAACCAGCAGACTTTATTAGAAAGCAGATACAACAACAAGAAAGGGAGCAATGACACTGAGTGGAGAGCATAGATGCTGGGGAAGCGAGTCTACAGGGATACTGAAGCAAGAAGCCCCCAAATTCCTCATCTGCCCACCTCTCAGAGGTAAAGGATGAGGACCCGAATATATACTGGTTTTCATACAATTTTTCCTTTCTATTTATATGGTCTATGTGGAGGCAACTTTCAGAACTGGTTCTTAAACACTACTAGGCATGAATAAGGACGCCTTTAGAAGTCACCTCAATTCTTTCTTGGAAGTAGGATGGAAATAAAAACAATAAATGTCTAGGCAAAAATAGAAAGCTATCCCCCTGTTTATCTTGAGGATGTCTTACACATTGATTTAGAGGGCTTTATTACCCTGTGAGTCACACATTTGGTGAACAGCACATTTTGAATTTTAAACTCCATAAAAAGGACCTAAGGGATTGCTGCAAACTGCTCCCAACTGGGCCCACTGTCTTCAGTGCCTAGAACCCCAGGAAAGCAAGGCAGCTGGCAGCCTCTGCAAACGCCAGTTAGCAGGCAGCCCCAACATACTCTCCCAGTGCACTGTTCTTTCCAGCCCAGCCCCCTCCACAAAGTTCTTCAGCTTCCATCGATTCAATCCCTTACCCACTTAGCAATTTTCTTCATTTCTGTCCCCAGACAGGTTTTCTCACACCTCCCTGTATTGTTCTGTTCCTTCTATCATGGAGTGATCGATGACCCAATAGGCATTTACATTTACAAAGCAATTGCATTTACATAAGATAACGCTTATCTCCAGCTAAAAAGAGGCCCAGCTATAATACACATATAATAGGGAGGGTACCTATTCATCATCCACATTTATAGCACCTTGAACTGGATAGACTGTTCTAGGAAGTAGTATATAAGGGGAAAGAGCCCTATAAAATTAATCACTGGAAGTAATCAATGAGTCTCAACTAATAGATTCTATAGCTTAAGGTAAAAATATACAAAGGTATAGTAAGCTATGTATTTAGTGCTTACTGTTTGCTGAATTTAATTCAAACGTTCACTAATTTCATTTAATACAAAGATTATATAATCAGGAAGTCAGTAGCAATTGAAAATGGCAAGTCTAGCCTTTATTCATTAGCGGGTTTTGGTAATATCTGGTAATGGCAGGATATTCTCATTTAATTGAATTGAAAGTGCAACATATATTAACTTAACAAAAACTTAATCAGTGTGATCAAATTAAAATAGGCCACTGCCACACCATCCTGATTAAAGCACTTGCAAATACTCCACACTTCTCAGAGATTTGTGGTGCTAATGATTTATACTCAGGTTTCTTCTCAAGGGAGTCAGACTTAGAATTTTTTTTACTAGACAATTAGAAATCTCCATTCTTTATTTTGAAAAATGTCGCAATGGCATTATTGATGTTAATTCTCAGAGAGTGCAGAATAGTAAATAGCATGTGCTGGGTTTTTTTTTTTTCCTCTTGACCATCGTTGCCTTCCCTGTGGGATGATCATTAATCTCAGAACTGTAGCTCTTGCGAGTGGTAATGAAGTTTAGCAATGGTAAAGTGAACATTTTAAAATAGATTGGGAGTGGGCAGTCCACTTCTCTGTCTTTTGCAAATCAGCTCTAGGTTTCACTGAAAGGAATTTGCTTAAAACCCATTAAAAAAAAAACAACAACAACAAAAAAACACTAGTTGAACTGGTCTGATGTCCTGAGTAGAAGAATACAGAATTAGGCCACTTCAGTTAAATTAATAGACCATTATAGGCACTATGTAGGGAGATGTGAAATACCTTTTCCTTCTTTTAAAACACATCTCTCCAAACTTGCCAGTTTAAGACTGCAGTGGCAGTACCTGGAAGGGAATAGATGTTTCTGGCATCATTGTTTCTGTGGATACTGGTAATGAGGGACTGTCTAGCTATTTGTACTGGAGTCAGCAAAGGTACCTCCTCATTTAATAGCATAGAAAGCACAGACCCAGAAAGGCTAAGTGATTTTCTCAAGATGGCAGAGCTAGACAGGGTCAGACCTAGGAACAGATGTTCAGTGTTTACCTTGGCGGTTTTCCTATCCCAGACTGTATCTAGCCTCCTTTTAATACGCAAGCCAAGTCCTTGGAACCTTCCTTTAACCCCTGCCTCTCCATTTCCCTCTGCTTCTCCCTTTCTTCTTCTCTACCACCAACTATATATCAATAAACTATTTTTAAAGCACTCTCAGCAACAATTTCCCAGGTAATAGCTCATGAATGGCAGACAGAAGAGAAGGTTCAGATAGAGGGCCAATTGGATCTGAGCATCCCTCTCTGAAATCTCACATGATGCAGGAAGATATAATGAGTCCTATACTTGATTCAACATAAATCTCAACAGAGACAACGCTCTTCACTTAAAATAAGTTCAAGGATCTTTGAAGTTCAAAGAGAAAAGCACTTTTTTTGTTTATCTTTTGTTCATTTATTTTTTAAATGAGGCCATCATTTAAATCTTCCTCATACGGAATTCCAGTATTATACTTGGTTTTGCAACAAAAGGAAGTGAAAGAATATGCAGCCCATTCCAGGGTGCACCAGACACTCTATTGTGCTAATTACAAATACATTGCAGACATGCCTTATTTTAATACATGTAATAATAAGAGTCTATTTTGTATAGGGGCAGAGTTTGCAGAAGACAAAAAAAGTACACCTTTGTCATTTGTCTCAGACTCCCTCTATCACCTCCTTTATACTTGTCTCTCTTCAGCCATACCAACATGTACCACTTATACTGTCTGGGTGCACAGTAAAAAAAAAAATTCTGACTGAATTAATTAAAAATATAATGACACATATAGTGCTTGATTAAATGATAAATGGAGATTATTGAGAGATTAGGAGATGTTCTCAAGAATGTACCAGGAGAGACATAATAGAGGAAGATGTAGTCACCATTTTAAAATGTGAGCAATAACAGGGATTCTCTTTATATGCTCCAAAATGGTCAAGAATATTGACTCAAAGAGTCATGTTAGTCAATCAGCAAGAGTCTCCAGTAGTAGACAATAAATAGAAGATAATGTAGTATACATTTCAAAGACCCAGGTAGAGGGATATATCGAAGTGATAAATGCATACCATTATACAATGCATATCTATATCAAATATTGACTCATAGCATCCAATGTATATAAATGTACAATCTATATAATTTTTGTGTGTCAATTAATTTGATAAAACAATCTCTGCTAGACAGGATGGTTTATTTATTACTCCCACTTTACAGAAAAAAAACTAAGACTCAAATATGTAAATTACTTAAAGTGCTGGAGTCAAGATGCAAAGCCATGTCTCTTGCCAATGAACTAAGATTTGGACAGGGGTACTTGAAGGATAAAGGTCAAATAATGATGCTGTGATGATGGCTTGTGGATAAGGAATCCAGGGGGGTGGAGAGGTGAGAGGATAAGTCTAGCAGGTGGCTAGGGATTCTGTTGAGTCAGCCAATTAACATATACACAGTGAAATGTTGACAAGCATTTTAAAAAATTCAAATCAAAATTGCACTTAGAATTGTAGTAAATACCTTCAATGAATAAATTTTAGAAAAATCATGGGCCTCATAATTGTATTTGGATTAGACCTTGACCATGAAACATCTGCCGGACCACATTCTGGGAGAGGATGGCTTCAGCAACTCAAAGAGTCCTCTCTGGAAGCTAATGTTCTTTTCTTCCCAGGTTCCATTAGAGCCTTGTGCAGAGGCCAGTGGAAGGAAATGGAGTGGGAATAGAGCCTGCTCATTTAGTTTGTAGACCAGCAGCCAGTTGGGGAGCATCACTCAAAACCAAAGCCATTTTCTTTCTTCTGAGCATTTCAGGATCAGTTTGTATGTGGGTTGTAATTTTGCACAGCATCACCTATCCATCAGGTCCTTTCCATTCAGGGAGAACAATCTGACCATGGGGGAGTCTTTCTTTTTTGTCTTTTTAAAAAGAGCACTTTGAATTGAGCAAGGGGAGTACTTCCCCTGTCCCTGGGCAGATGGGGCAAGAACAGCCCAGGCAGTAATCTCCATACCCTTCTCCTTAGTTATTATTTGGTTAGGTCTACCTTAGAAACTAGTTCTCAGCAGTTGAATTTTTTTTTTTTTAAGGAAAATATAGAACAGATGGAAACGAAGTCACTCAGAAAGAGACATAGTTGGGGCCTGAGGCTTCAAGTACTTACTAATTCAGCTTATCCATCACTCTCAACTTCAGTAGGCTCTCCATGCTCGCCTCAAATGACTTGGACAGAACACAGATAGGAAACACTGGTTCACACAAGGGAAATATGCATTAAGTACACTGTCCTGGATCATTGAGCCCAGATTGTTTCTTTATATTGCTTTTAGTATTTTCACTAGTTAGAAGCTAAACCAGGAACTGAAGAGGTTGATGGTGATAGGGAAACACAGATATCTTAGGGAGGAGGTATATGGCGAACAAGTAGGGAACAGAAGAAAACCACTCTTTCCTTGCCACCACTAGTATAAAATGCTATGCCCACAAATGTATGAATGGTCACATGACCTCCCATCCTATACAGATCAAGATGTGTTGCTGAACTGTTTCTTTCCCTGTGACAACATGCCTGATGCAAAACTTAAAGGGAGGAAGTTTTCATGTGGGTTCACAGTTTCAGGTAATGGTTGTATAGCTTTGTCATAAGACACAAACACCAAGGGAGAATGAATGACACATGGTAGAAGAGGCTGTTCAACTCAGTCAGGAAGGGCATGGGGAGGGAATGGGAGAAAAATGAAGGGAGAGAGAATACAATATATCCTCAAAAGCTACGCCCCTGGTACCCAAGATCCTAATAGCTCATTTGCTATGTCTTCATTGTTACCGTAAGCCACTGATAAGGCCAGTGCTTTTGGTATCTGGACAGCAAGCCCGCAAAACATGATTTGTTTTCAGTAAAGCTCATACCCAAAACACAATAAGGAAAACAGTCCCTCAAAACAGTCCTTTTCTTGTCTGCCACTAAGGGGGAGATAGTTAGATTAATCAAGAAACATAAATCACAGCCTTCAATTGTATAATTTCAAGGGTAGAGTCAGATGCATCATATAGATATGATTCTCCAAATCATATCTGCTAAAGGCGATCATTTGAAAAGTGAATATTTGGTGAGACACTATGTATATTATGCCTGGAAAAGGACATGCTAATCTGTGAGGTGGGGGAAGGGGAACCAATTCAAACCAGACCCAATGGGAGCATGAAGAGTTTGTCAAATTATGAGGAAATGTGCTTCCCCCCATGGTTCACGATGACCACTTAACAGAGTGGACTTACAGCTAGCAGCATTTGGTATGTCTTGGACACAATCTACTTCTCACTTTTCACCATCTTGGTGATACCAGGAAGAGTAACAAGAAGAGCTCTCTGTTTTGCAGGAGGAATGGGAGTTGCCCTTGGAGAGTAATGTAGGGAGTTAATGGCAGAAGACTATTTTCTGACAATATTTACAATCTAACCAGTTACTCTGGTACCTATTGTGAGGGCACAAAAGAGTCTGGCCATCCCTGAAGTGTGCACATAGGAAAAAGAAGGTGTATATGGGTAGAAAACATCTCAACCACACTGTCCTTGCATGAATCTCCTTCCTAGCCACTATGAAACAGTGCCCTATGGGAGAAGGCCCATCATTCCTAATTCTTCTGTTAGAGTTCTGATGCTAAAAAGCAGAACTCTTAAAGTCTGGGACAACCTGTGATCTGCCTAACTTCAACAATAATTTGGCCATATTAAAAGTGATGATTGGGGACTTGAGAGATGGCTCAATAGCTAAGAACACTGGTGGTTTTCCAGAGGACCTGGGTAGATTTCCCAGCAACCACATGCCAGCTTACAACCGTCTGTAATTCCAGTCTCCCAGAGGAACAAATGCCCCCTTCTGATCTTTGCAGGCACTAGGCATATACAACTGCATAGATACATGTACAGACAAAACACTGATACACATAAAATGAATTAATAGCTCTTAAAAGGAGCCATATTTGTAGAAGAGACCTAGATGTTCACTCCCAAGTTCCTTCAGAAATTTGTATGGGCCAATGAAATAAAAATGCCTAAGAAGCTCTCCTTGAATTAATGTCATGCTGTACTTTGTAGGATTAAGTGAGAGTATATATGTATTTAAGAACCTTGAACAAGGGCAATACACAGAAGGCATTTAGTAAAGGTCACCTCTTCAAAATTCCTGCTCCTTATGATCTAGCAGTCTTTACTACCTTTTTTTTTTTTTGAAATGAGTTCTATGCATTTTCTACCTGTATGCAAATATGTAAAATATTGAGAAGGATAGGTACCTAAAATGCATTCTCCCGATTTCAGAGAGACCTGTGCCCTACAGAGATGGGAAGATAATTTAGACTTACATAGACATTGATTTCAATCATCATTCTGAAACATACTAGTTTGAGTGAAACAGTTTCTGTCAGTTTAGTTTTATCATCTGTGAGGTATGAAATCTGACTCACGGGATTGATAGTACAATTAAATCAGATAATGGATTCAAAGTCTCTTTTAACACTTATGAAAAAACATGTATATTCGTAACTTAGCAATTTCAGGCTTAGCCAAATTAAGGTCCTTTCCTCTTCATTTCTCCGAAACTTATTCAAAGTTTTGAAGACAATGTTGGTGTATGGAAAGATGTGGTGGGCATGCAGTATGTCCACATGTGAGCAGTAGAGGAATGGATGCAGACTCTCAGTCATTTTCTCTGTAGTTCTCTTTTTACTCCATCTGGGACTTTGCTCCATGCCTTTTGTCGTCAGAGTAGGCCTTGCTCTTCAGCTAGGTCATTCCAGAGACACGCTCAACAAACACACTCAGAGGGTTGTTTCCTAAGTGATCCCAAATTCAGTCAACTGGACAAGCAAGACCAGCTATCATAGAGGAGTAAATGGGTATTAGTACTGGTAGCCAAATGCACAGGGGTGGGTTGGGGAGATGGTATATAGAGATGATCACTTTGATTAAATAATCCAGGCCTTCTCTCAACCCTATTCAAATTACTCAAAACAATAGGTCGTGGGTGATGAAATTAATATATACTTCAAGTAATATGAGGTACTGTCTTTTTTTTTATGGGTAAGGATATCAGGGTCTCATACAGGCTAGGCTGGCCTCCAATTTGCTATATGGTCAAGGCAGACCCTGGACTTCTGATCCTTCCGCTTCTACTTACTCAGTGCTAGGATTATAGATATGTGCCACCATACTGAGGTTATGTGGTGGTAAGGAATCAAAATCAGTGCACTATGTTGAGTAAATAGTCAACACACCAACTGAATTATAGCCTCAGCTACAACAGGATGTTCTTCCCTGATTTATCTTCACCATCCAGAATCTTTTCAGATGTATGAGGCAAATACACAATAATTATTCTTCAAATGCACTTGATACCTTGATGATCCAGTGCAAATGCCACTTTAAGCAGGCACAGATTATGGCCTGAATTTTGTAGCATTGCCCGCATTTTCCAGGCAAAATATATAATTCACTTATCACCGCTGTGTCTTCTTTCATATTTTCTTCTTTAAACTTTGACAAGCTATCATCTTGAAAATCCAAGATATTTTTTAATGATGTAGTAATCACTGACCAATCATGTTGTTTTATTTCTGTCCTCCCTATTGCTTAGGTTGTTTGTACATAATAAAGGTTGTCATGAAAGTTTCTGAACCAGATATTGCTGGGGTAACCAGAAAAGACAACCGTTATTTTCAAGTGGAAGATGAGATAGAACCACTTACTCCAGTTCCTGTAGAACTTGTTATTCCCTCAACACCATTCCCTCTAAGGCCACCCACCATCAGCAGGACAAATCTTCTGATTATTTCTGTAACTCTAGTTCTAACACACTGCCTAAGTATAAAGTGTATTCACAGAAAGAATAGATGAATTTATACTATTCAAGCACAGAATATAAGAGTTTTGGCTCTATTAACTATAAACTATGTGACTTTGGACTTTTTCCTCATTATGGGGGGCTGATAGCTCTTACTCTATAGGCTTATTCTAATGATCAAAGAAGGAAAAGTATGTAAAGAACTTTGCACAATGCCTGACTCAGAAAACACTCAACAAATTACAGAGAATAAAGCATTGATATAGTTTATGATATATGAGATTCTTTTCAAATCCTTTTCTGGATTTGAAAAGAATCGAGCCTAGAATCACCTAGGAAGAAAAAACTCATTGAGTGACTGTCTACATTTGGTTGACCTGTAGACGTGCCTTTGGAAGATTGTCTTACTAAGTTAATTGATGTGGGAAGACATAGCCCTGCATAAGAACCACCATACCCATGCCTGGGCAAGCAATAGTGAACCGAATGAACAGAGAAATCTAGCTGTGTGCAAGCAAGCAGGCATGTACAAGTTCATTTCTCTCTGCTCTTTTCTTTGATGTGACCAGTTGCTTGCAATTCCTGTCTTAACTTTCCCACAATGATGCACTGTAACCTGGAATTATAAACCAGAAGAAATCCCTTTCTCTTCTGGGCTGCTTTGTATCAGGGTATTTTATCAAAGCAACAGAAATGAAACTAGGATAATGCACTAATTCCCTTAAAAATGCAAACCTTTGACATATTATCTTTTAGTGAGGTTTCCCACAATCACTTCATCTAAATTAACAGATTTTTGCCCTGTTCAGTCCCTGTGCCCATCCCTTGCCTTTTCCCCCCAATTGAAATACCACATATTCTATTTGTATTTCTTCTCTTCTCCTCATTTTCCCTCTCTCCCTTTTGAAACAAGATCTTACTATGTAGCATAACCCAGCTTTGAACTTGGAATCCCCTACCCCAGGTTCCTAAGAGTGGGGATTATAGGCATGTATTACTATGTCTATGTGTAATTATTTGTTTAGTGATCACGTCCCTCCACTAGAATTGGCAAAATTGCCAAGACTACTGTGGAGATTATTCTTTTCTGCATCTCCAGAATGGTATTCTACACATTGTATGCACTTAGTAAAAAAAAAAAAAAAGAATTGAAAACCTTATACAGAAGGCACTGCTAGTATGTAATATTATTTGAATATAAATATTCCCCGTGGGCTCATGTATTTGAATAGTTAGTCTCCAGTTGGTGGCACTATTTTTGGAGAAAGTAGGTCACTGGAGACAACCTTTAAGATTTTATAGCCCAGTCCCACTTTCTATTCACTCTCTGCATCCTAGATGGTGACCTAATGTTTTTGGCTACCTCATGCTCAAACCGTGTGTTTCTTATGTTTTGAATAGTAAGCTAAAATAAACTTTTTTCTCCCCTACATTTCTTTTTGTCTGGTGTTTGGTCACAGAAATAAGGAAAGTAATTAGTAAGGTGTTTTCATGTTTACAGGAGAAGCAGCAATTACACAGAGGGCTGAAGTGCTCTTCACAAGGTAGTGTTCCGACCTTTGAAGCAGCAATTGAGTTTCAGAATTTGCCATTGTAGCCTTCATACCTTGTGGCGAGGGGGAGGAGGTACAAAGAGGAAATGCAAGTCAAGAATGAAATCAGAGGAGGATGTCTCCATTGTCCTACGTGTTTATTTTAAACAAAGTTCAACAAGAGAGAATTTTTTTTTATTGCTGCAATAACACACCCTGACCAAGAGTGACTTCTGAAATACTTTGCCTTATGGTTCCAGAGGGAGAGTCCTTAATGATGGAGGAGGCATGGCCACAGGTAAAGGGACCAGGATGCCTAGAGATCACATCTCCACTCATGCATAGGAAGCAGAGAGAGTGAAGTTTAAAGCCTGCTCCAGTGATGTACTCCCTTATTCCAGAGAGTAGCAGCACCTTGCCACCTTGAATTTATATGGAAAGTGTTTGTGTTGGGTGGCAGACCAAAAAAAACAGTAGGTCCTGTTTTCCAAGGTTCACCCAGAATAACCACACTTTCCCAAGTGGTACCCATCAGGAATAGTTCTGACCTGCACTCCTTGGGAGGGGCCCTTACATTCAGTTCATATACTATACCTGATGGAGGGGTGTGGGAACTTGCTAACAAGTGTTCTTCTTTTCTAGATGTGTCATTCATTAGTTCTCTTTTTCCAAACTCTATTATGCATATGCTAGTAGGGAGGTTACTGTTGCTCCATTTCAAGAGCTGGCAAGGTAGATAAGAAAATAAGCAGAGCCAACCAGAGCTTATCAAAATTCTACTGCCCATAATCCTATTGGCCAGGTCACGCTGTCCCCAGCTGCAATACACTGGCAAAGGAAACATCCATAATCACTCGTTGACATTTAGTGAACACTTGCCATGTGCCAGGCAGTATGAAAGCTCTACTTGGATTAGGATATTTAATCCTCACTACAGCCCAGTGAGGTGCATATAAAGTTATGAAGCAGGAGAGCCAGTATTCAAATCCAGGGTCTATTTGATTTTAGGGATGATATTTTCATGAATACAAGGCTGCCTGATTAATTTATTTTAAGAAGTATTGGAACAGGCGTGTGCTGGAGCTGCTTAGCCTGAGGTTAAAATCAAAGCATCAAAGTATGGGAAGTTTATGTTATTCATGCCTGGCTACTGTAAATCCTTTTGAAAAGTGGCTTATTTAAGCTTCCTGCCTTATTAATGAATGTGTTTTCTAGGATTTATCTGAAATTTTTGTTTTAAATAAAAGTCTCTTAGTATCCTGGCTATAGAAGGAAAAGTCAGGCTACAATGGAACTTGTTCTGTGCATGTCTACTTAGGGGATGTTTTATCCCATTTCCTATAAAGAAGTAATGACAGAGGGAGAAATCAATTATCAATACTTTGGTTTAGTATGAGCTTTGTTGTGTTGGTCTAATAGCCAATCAAAGGACACTATTGATAACATTGCTACCTAAAACTACAAAATCATATTAAAAGTCGAACACTTGAATACTTCATTAAAACAGCACATACTAGAATATTGAAGCAAAGGAATATACACACGGGCAAACTTGAGCGTTTAGAAGTGTTTACAGCTTACTCACTTGCTCAGAACAAACACATGTGTTGCAGTAAGAGGAAAGGACACGCATGCTATAACACATACTGCTTCCTGTCACGAACATGTATATAGCTAGACCAAACACCTGAGTGAGGCTCTGCAGAGCAAGCAAGCCCTCACTTCTTCCTGAAACAGGAAAGCTTGTCTGGCTCCTGTCCCTAGAATGTTCCATCCTACTCCCATCCAGATCCTGCTGAGTTGATAACAGAATTTTGTCTGTGACAAATCTGTCAGCCAGTATTAGATGTAGTCAGTCATCCTGTAGCATCTGCTATTAGAGTGAGTCCCAGGAAGATTTGTGACATAAACAAAAGTTGGACCTTGTCATTTTATCATGTAACTGTTATTCCCTTCCCTTAGTATTTAAGCAATATTCCCTTCCCTTAGCACTTACAACACTTAGTTCACCGTTTATGGTATCAGTTACTAGGTACCATGGTTGGTTGATCTGCCCTGGCTTTTAATATTAATGGCCTTGAAGAGTATTAGAGCCACATATGGTGGTATATGCCTTTAATCCCAGCACTAAGGCACCAGAAGAAGACAGACTTCAATGAGATCAAGACCAGTCTGGTCTACATAGCAAGCTCCAGATAGTAAGGCTATACATGAAGAAAAAAGAAGTATTTAAAATTGGGAGTTGGTCCATGCCTTTCCACAGTCTTAGCCTATGGTGAGAAATATCTGGTACTGAGATTAACTAATTTCTAGTATCATCTCATCTGCACACAATCTAATTTAATGGGTACCCCTGGATAATATACACTATATTGGACATATTGGTGTATACACATACACAGACACACACACACACACACACACACACACACACAAAATCTTACTGTTACCAAACTATCTGACAGATACGACTTAAGGGTGGAGAGCTTTATTTTGGCTCACAATCCAGGGAATAAAAGAGAACATACTGGCTGTCAGCCTTGGTCAGTGTGTAGCAGCAAGAGTTTATGGAATAGTTTGTTATAACATCTATCAGGTCAGGAAGCAAAGAGCATGGGTTCAAAGCAGAGATAGTTCATAAGCATAAACCACATTCTTCTGGGCCTCCACCTGCACCAGGCACAACATGTAAATGGCTCCATAACCTCTCAGAACAGCACCAGTAGATATGGCCCAAGTATTCAAACACTGGGAAACATAGTAGGGCTAATATCTCAAGAACCCAAAACAAGTAAACCTAATTGAACACTTTGAGAGTTCCTGGTGGTAGCTATGCATTGTAAGCCTTGAGAGTTTGAGTGCCTTCTGCAGATGCTCCAGGATTCTTCCTGGAAACTGAGATTGACTATGGACTGCTGTGTTGACCAGAGTAACATGTTTATATTCCAATAAGAAGTCCCGTGTGAGGCTCAGTGTTGTGGCCTGGCCTTGTTGGTCATGGGTCAGCAGCACCTAGAAAAGTTACACTGTTTGGTCAAAATGATTGGTTCTGTTCTGATTTCTGTCTCTGTCTTGTCAATCTGACTCACTGTCAACATGAAGAAATTGCTTGCTCCTCGTTGGAAGTCATTGCCAGGGTGGTCTGGCTCTGCTGCTCAGATATATCCCACTCCATCTGTTCCTCCCTGAAACAGAAGGTTGGCTGCCAAGCTTCAGATCTGGGCAATGCAACAGAGCAAGCAGAATTGACACAACTTCCAAGCTGGAGGTTTCCTGTGCTCTGCACTGCCTATGCTTCACTGGACCTCAGTGGGCTCTAAATAGGTGGAAAGTCAGAAGGAGTAATTGTGCATGCAGTTTTAGCTTTGACCTACACGACAACTCCCACTTCTCTGACCCATCTATTCATCCAGCATGTATTTTCTCTGTGGAAAGAGGGAAGGTGGGCAAGTGGACGAACACAATATATGTATGTGTGTATGCAGATAAGCATGTCTCCATATAAACATACATGATGGCAAGAAGAGGGGTGTAACAGGTCTTTATTGTTCTCTGCCTTCTTTCCTTGAAACAGAACCCAAAGTTCACCTTTTCAGTTTCACTGAATTTGCTAGCAAGCTCCTGGCACCCACTTTCTTTCATCTCCTAACATTGAAGTTATAGGCATACGCTTACCATACTCTGGGCTGGTAAGGGGAATTTAAACGCAGGTCCTTATGTTTGCAGAAAAAGTGCTCCACCCACTGAGACACCTCCCCAGTTCTGCAAGTTGTATTTTTTCTGTACTTGACCTAGCCTTGTTACTTGAGAGGTGAATATTGATAACACTGAAGGGTTTAGAATTTATTTCAACAGTACTCCCACATGATTTGATCTCTCCACCCCAATAATTGCATTGGTAAGGGGTGACTCCAGTCACAGCCTGTGAGTATTTCACTGCATCACTTAAACAGCATAGCACCATTCTCAGTTTTCTTTACCAAGACTGTGAGCATCTTGCTCCTTGCTGGGTATTTTATTTATTACCTATGGGGCCCCAGGATAGCACAGAGGTTCAAAGTCTATTCTCTGTCTCTCCCCATTTCATAAATACATATATGCTATAATAACTTCTAGGACTTGAGTCAACTATTATCTCGTGAATCATGATGTCATCACTTGTAAAGTAGAAATAATAATAATAATAATAATAATAATAATGTCTATGTTGTGAGTTTCATATGAGCAAGAATTAATAAGGAAAAAACAACATGAGCCATACATAGGCTGGCACATAAGCACACAAAACTACATATAGGTTATTCATTTTTGCCATGAGGCAAACTTGACATGGCTTGACTTTTGCATTTTGTATTTCTTCAGAAAATAGAACAACTGACTTCTTTTCAGAGACATACACTCTTTCTCACTTGCAGCCTATATCTAGCCTCAAAAATAGCACAGAGAAACTAAAAAAGAAAAAAAACCCTACTCTGTAACTATATATCTTACTGTCATTAGATCAAATAATGCCAGAAAACCTAGCAGAATGGACCTTTCTATGCTGGCTGGAGCTACCACTATACACCCTGCAGCCAAGAAAGTGCAAGGATAACTCAGCAGGAAGTATATAGAACACCTTTCTCTGAGCCTCATAGAATACCTAAATTTTGATAGACAGTATTCTAATAGGTGTGAAGAAGGCCCCCAAGTGTCTTATCACAGCCATGGAACACAAGCATTGTTTGTGAAGCCAAAGATATCCTAAGGCAGAGGAAATATGCAGTACAGGCTAAGAAAACAATTTACCTCTCCAAAACAATGGGAGAGAAGTGATACAAAGGAATCTGGCTGGCACAGCCATGAGGAAGGAATCTGAAAACGTTCTAATTTAATACTAATAGTTAACCATGTTGACAAGGAGTTAAAAAGAAGCTGTTTTATCTGTAAGATACTGTGTGTGGCAAATAAAAGGCATGTATCTCAGAATGCAGAAATGGCAGAAGCTTCGGATGGATCTAAGCATAGTAGCTATGATAGAAGATCATGGCTAACTACTTGGGGATTTATTCAGCCCTTCTATGGCGAATGACCTGAGTACAGTATTCAGCATGCAACCTCTATATCAACTTCACTTATACCAACTGCTCCTTACATGATACACAGAGCATCCTCACTTAACAGAATGGGCACCTGCAAAGTCCAAAGAAACAAAGAAATGCTCCTTTTTAAAGTGCATCCGCAAATCACAAATACCTAGGATTATACATAAGGTCTAATGAATGAAAATTTCACTGTGGAATCATCAGTGTGACAGGTATATAGGTGACAGGGACTGTGCCCAGACTGGATCTATCATTTCTACAAGCCTGGAGTTAAAGCAATTCTCCAGTGCTTCATTGTGAACTGAGAGTGTATGGTAACAATGGAGCAGAACTAATTTGGAAACCATCAGCTGTTTGGGAAAGTGTATATCAGTTCCATTCCTCCATAATTTATACAGCATTTTGACCATAGTGCTTGGCAATAAATAACTGAAATGAATTCTAACTGTTCAGAGACTTAGTCTCATATTCTTGTCACCACTTTTCGTATTTTCATGGATCGGCCACGACTGACTTAATATGTAAAAGTGAAATGGTATTCAGGAAGTAAAACAGAAGGGGCAAAGCTGGAGCCAATAGATCTTTCACACTGGAAATTGAATAGACGATCATATTCCAAGTACGGTATTTAGTGTCCAGTGTTAAATATATATAATATATGACCATTACAAATCCACCTTCCATTGCAAAGCCGTGCTCTTGTTGTGACATATCTTATTACTCAATTAGAGCTTCGAGTATAATAGAGGAATCTTTCATCTTCTAGATGCAGACCAGCACAAAGCCCGACATCCTTGGGAAAGAGAGTCTATGAGAAAAGTATAGCTGTTTACAAAATGGCTACAGTTACTTGGAGAGGGAACTGCCTAACTGAAGGTATGTCATCTCTATGAGGACACACCACAGAATACCATGTACTCTCCAAGATGAGAGATTAGCTAAAGGTGTCTTCTGGAACCATCTTAAAGACATATATCTACTACCACAAATATCTAACCAATACAATTTTTGGCAATGCAAAAAATGATTCACATGCTAGTTATTGTGAAAAGAATAAACACCACATGTAGTCAGTGATACAATGAAAGTGTAAATGTATTTAAATGAGGACAATTATGACCTGGCCTTCCAGATCCATCTAAGTCAATCCCAAATCCCAAAATACTGATTTCCATGCATTGCACAAAGTATAGAGTGATGGACCAATGGGGCCTTTCTAGATGTATGTCATTATTCTTCACTTTGGATTTTTGCTTCACTCCCGGCTTTTCTTCCCCCTCCTTACACCAGTGTCACCTACATAGATATTGTTTTTTTCACTTCCCACTGTCAAGCAAACACAAAGCATCACACATATCACTGAATGGTTAAGGATGAGTGACGAGGTGAGGGCACATGACTGTGGTAACTGTGAGATGCACAACAGCGCTTTTCACTTACTTCCTACTCTTCGATGTGCTCCGGGCCTTTGTGGAGGATGGAGAGTTGGCGCCTGAGTTGAAGTTTGAAGAACCCCATCTATCTTTACTATACCCACCGAACAAAAATATATACAAAGAACATGGAGACAAAAAGCAATTAGTCATTTCATTTAACGATTTTCAAGACCCCTTTCCCTTCCTCTCCCTCCCTCCTCTCCCTCCCTGTCCCCGCCCTCTCCCTTTTCCCCTCTCTTTCCCCTCTCCCCATCTCTCTCCCCATCTCTCTCTCTCTCTCTCTCTCTCTCTCTCTCTCTCTCTCTCTCTGGATGTTTTTATCCAGTGATGCCCTTCAATGTCAAAGACAGTGCAAACTATTAGTCAAGGTAAAATAAAACAACTGCCCTTTAGAGATTCAAAGTTTGACTTGTTAGCTTCCATTAATGGTAGCACTATAACCCAAACTCTCAAGGAGGCTCTAGTGAAAAAAAATGATATAAAATACTTAGTCAAAAAAGAATAGTTTCTTTTCAACACAAACCAAAACCAAAAACTCTTACATGTCCAGCCACTGGAGTGTTTGCACCATAAGTTCAGTTCTAAAGCTGCTGACTTTCAATAATGGATATGGATACCATAGCCCAAATACTTCAAAATGGCTTTGGGAGATAGTATCATTAGATGAATTCATAATTTTCCACTCATAATTTTGCATGGGAAGGCCATGAATTGAGATACTCTTGCCAGAGAAGTACCACTTGCTTCATGACTAATTTAATTTAAATTTCCACCTTCAATAACTCCACAGCTTATGTCAAACCTTGGAAACAATTACTAAATAAATCACAAGGAATGGTCTGCTTAATCTCATCAGGTTAATAAACGAAGGCAAATTAATCACCTCGAGGTAAACAAAGAGGCATAATTGATTGGAGTCTCCTTGATTACTTTATTCTATTTCTGTTATCAAACTATTTTACCATTATCTTCAATTCAGCTGCTTTGCCTTGAAATTAATACTTTACTTCATCTTCAGATTTCTATGGAAACCAACTCAACGCCTTTCTCTCTACTTGATGTGTGGAATTCTTTATCCTAATTTAATCAGTAATTTTTTTTTTCTGTAACTAAAATCTATGTCAGCATAATTTCTTATATATATGTATTGAGGGTAAAAGTTGCCTGTCATCTTGTTCAAAGTATATAAGAGGAGTTTATTTTTAAATTAATTTACTTATTGTGTGTGTACACTCAAGTGTATATGCACATGTGCTATAGTATGTGGATTGAGGTCACAGGACAACCTTCTACTGTATGGGACCCAAGGGATGTGCTTACTTCATTAGGCATGGCAGGAAGTGCCATCTTGTCAGCCCAGGACCTTTCTTGTTAAATTTGAAATATATTATTATTATTATTTCAGCCAAAGGTTTCCAGGACCAAACAGGGGTTGTTGGGTTAAGTCAATGATCGCTTTTACCTGCGGAGCCATCTCACTCATGGGTCCAGGACCTTCTGTGGGTAGAGAATAGTGTCTAAAAGGATGTCAAAGAACTTTCAAGATTCTTGTGAATCTTTAAAACATTTGAAAATAAGTGTCTCTGTGTAGCAGCATTTATGTGAAGGCTGGAAGGGGGTCATAAGTGGCATTCTGTTCTACAGTTACTGGCTTCAAATTGGCACCAGGGTGTGATTGGAACAAGAAATAATGAAGGGTGATTGCGAAGGTAATAAAGATGTATAGGTCCAAACAAACACTAATCAGAAGTGGATATTAGCAAAAGCTCAAGCAGTTTGGACTGAGTGTCCACAAGGGCCAAAAAACATCCCTGTAAAAGAGAGCTATGCAGGTGGACTCTGATTCTGCTGCTTGGTGTGTGGCTCTGCAGTGAACTGTGGGGAGTCCAAATAGCAAAGTACTGGGGGCGCCCTTAACTATGCTGTTCACTAACTCAGCAGCATGGGCTACCTGCTAATGGCGACAGAGGAGCTGTTATGACTTCTTGTGAAAGAACTCCTTAGGCAATTCAGGGACAAACACCAGTCACTCTCTCTATGTAAAACAAGGTCACACATTGGTTGTCACAATTCAAATCTGGACAAAAGATTCTGGATCAGAAAGAGCAGTCAGAAGTATATATGAAAATATCTTAAGGATACTTGTTACTTTGGATGGCAATATATAGCAGAAGGAAGGAGAGAAGGAAGGAGGGGGGAGGGAGGGAGAAGAGAGAGGGACAGGAAAAGGAAGGAATTAGTTCCCATTCAGAAGCATTCAAAACTATTGGTTTGAAAAAGAAAATGTGTGAAGTCTGATGCAAAGGATGCAATAAGCTTTCAGTTTCAAAACACAAGTAGAAGCTGGGGCTATAGCTCAGTTGGTAAACATATTTGCATACACAGATGAATCTCTTGCTTGGATCCCCAATGCCACAGGCATAAACAGGCTGTTGTACCCATCTGTAATCCAGCACTCAAGAGGTGGAAGTGGGAGGGGGTAGGGAGGGGGTTTGACTCAAAGAGGAGAAATGCAAGTAGATCCCAGCCATCTCCCAATCCTTCACTCACATAGTAGGCAGTGGGAAATTTGCTTGGAAGCACTCTAAAACCAGAGATCTTCTAAATCACCCTTCGAACACTACAGGCTCAGATTGTGTGCCCAGAACTTTTAGAGTCCCTGTACTTTTGAATAAAACAACACCCATTCTCACTGTTAAATCCCCATCTCTGTGACTGCAAAAAAAGCCAGACATCAGGGGAAAATGGCAGCCTGCAATGGCAGACTTATCGTTAACTGCTTCTCTGGAGGTGGGTTATCCTGTGGCAGCAGCCTTTTAATGATGGAGATGATCGGACTCCATTCCACGCCCCAAGATCTACAGCCAAATCCCAGAAGTGCAAATCTGAGGGGAATGGAAACACAAACATTCTCAAGAATAAATCACACAGGAAAGGTATGGTACCAAGGCCAGAGGTGAAAGTACTCAAATGTCTCCAAATGTGCAAATAACAGATAGGTTCCCAGTGGGAAATGTATCAGAAAGGGGAGTGGGCAAGAGAAACTTCTGGCAGGCTTGGATCCTACGAGGGCAATTTTGTAGCTATCCTAAGGAGAGTTGAATAGAAAGGTCAGCCAAATACTGGGGAAAAGAAGCCACCCTTCCTTCTCTCTGAGATGTAGGCTGGGTAGATAAATCTGGACAAGATGCTGTAAATCTCAAACCTTAAAACACAAAGAATGAAAGCAGCAATTCTAAGGACCTTGAATTTTCCCACAGTGCCTCAGAAGAGATAAAGAGAAAATACTGCTGCTGCAGACTACTGGGAGCCTCAGAGATCTGGAAAGACAGCAGGTCAAAGGCTCAAAGACAAAGATGCTGCCAAGAATTCTGGTCCCTGAAACATCCAGAACAATCCCAGGGACTTACAGGAATGGCTGCTTGCTTCTAAGCTATATGGATGAGAATTTGTGGCATACAAGAATTGGGAGGAACTGAGCTGACTTTGACCTAGTTCCTAACCTATGCATCCGAAACAGACATGCTCAGTTGTCACTCGTTTCTATGCTGCTTGTCAGCTCTCTCCACTTTGATCTCTTTAAATTGTAATCTTGAGAGCTGTGGTTGAGATCCCCAAAGGTCAGGGTCCAACCTTCTTGAGCCCCACCAGTGTTGTACCCTCTTCTGAGATAAGCTTCTGGCTTGCCTCAGGGCTCCATCAAAGGCTTGTGAAAACAATTCCAGGTGACTTTCAGATAAGAAAAGTTAATGCAGGCCAGCCCTCCTCTGACTGGCTAGTGGGCTGTCTTCACTAACTACTAATAGCAAGGAGGCCTTCCTCCCACCCCTTACAGGCTCCCAAAGGGTATAAGGGTGTGACAGAAACTCCTGTGTCTATTCCACCTAAGTAGAAATATTGTAATGGACCCAAGTCTGAAGCATTTTCAAAGGTTCCTGGTAGGACAATTTGAGATCTGTTGTTAGAAACCAAAATAGCAACCAGACCCATTCCTGCTGTTTGTTTGTTTGCTTGCTTGTTTGTTTTATCTGTTACCAAAGGAATAATTATGAACAAAGAAATTAGTGGTTGAAAACACACTTGACTTTTTTTTTTTACTGCTATTTGGGATTGAAGCTAGAATCTCATACATGCAGGCCATACCCTCTACCAAACTACATGCCTCAGTGTCTTAGACCATTTTCTTGATGGGCATGCAGAAATCTGTATTACTCATAGAATGTCATAAGCTTTTTTTTTTTTTAAACAGTCCCAGGTCCAAGAAAAACAATTTGCTCCTGGAGTTCCTAAAATTGTAAAAATGAATTTCCAGAATCCTAAGAACCCAAAATTGCCTTTCTGAAGGTAGACATGGCCGACCGAAGACTTTGGACACCACATTATTTTTGAGCACTCAGCATATGGTGCTGCTTATATTTTGTTGCTTTAACTTTTAAATCAGTTAGTGCTTGTTATGATTTAAACAACCTTTGTCCTGGAAAAAAGGCATGTCAAGAGTTGGTCTCCAAATGAACAATATTGGTAGGTCTGAAGCATTTAACAGGAACATTTGGATCATAGGGCCAGTTATGAATGGGTTATTTAATAGCAAAAGTAAGTTGCTCGCAAGGGAGTCTAACAGTCCACACTACATCTGCTCCCTTCAGCCCATACCTGCTTGCTACTCTCAGATGTCCTTCCATCTTCTGCCATGTTGTGGAACAGCAGGAGGGCTTCAGACATGACTGAATGAGCCCTCCTAATTACCTCTCTGAGAAAACTCCAGCAGGAGTGGATGAGATTGTCATTTTGGTTTCAGACAATGCACATCAAACTGTCCCATCTCGATCTTCAGTGCCTTTACAACCGTGATAAACAAACTGGCTTTCCCTGTAACTATCTCACGCTCATGAATTTGGTTAATGCTAGAGAAAACAGGCAAAGCAAGCACATAAAATATGTTGAATGAATAAACGAAAAGCGACTTGCATTTGGGCTCAGAGGGAAAGATTACCATCAAAGACTAAAATGTCTGGCATCAATGTTAGAAAAAGAAATGGTGACATACATGTCACATGCTTTTCCATGCTTCACAAATAGTCCAGGAGAACTGGACTCTGCTTACTGTGTTTTGCAAAAACAGGTGAGTTTTGAAAAAAATATTTAAAGCAAACATGCTTGGATGAAGGGACAATACAGCTTAATAATATTTCTAAGCCTGTTGCAACCATATAGCTTTTTAATGATTTCCAATGCATGTTCTTGTAAGTGATAATAAAGATGTTGAGGGCTTGTTCCAAGTCCCTGGGGTGGGGGAGATAGCTGATTCTGTGCTCTTCCACAAAGAATCTAGGTACCAGGAAGCTCCCAGGATTAGGAAATGCACTTAAAACAGCCACTAGCATAGATACAAACTCATGCAGCATGCTTCCCAAACAGATGTTTGAGTCCCCTCAACAATCTGTCAGCCAAGTGGAAATCATCTGGGAGGCTTTTAAATCCCAACTGCCTTTTGGTGAGGACCTGCCTTTCTCTTCTCCAAGATGCCTCCTTTTTTTGAAGTAGTTTGCCCTTGCTCTGTTACTGAGTAAGAAAGCTCTTCAAATATTGACTCCTTTAAGGAAAGCTAATGAAGCATCTGTATTTCATTTTCCTGCCTTGTTGTGTCCTGAGTGCAGTTTTTTCTCTGCCCCACTACACCCACCCACCCCCGAATTTTTTCATTTCTCTTCCTTCTACCTGAAGTGTATGAATTTGAGTTCATGGTCCTTTTAGTCTCTTATACTCATTATGTCTATTTCTGTCCTTCATCAAGCAGAGAAAGGTCAGTTCTCTAAGATGCACTTTATTTTGCTTTTCTCCCTGCTTTCCCTTGACTTAAGCATGGATAGCCACTGAGGCTTTGCAGAGAAGACAAAGGCTCATCTTTATTGCTATGTCTTATAGTATAAGTATAGTCTCTCAGGAACAACTCGTAAGCTCAAAGCAGTTGTGCAGGACTCTTGAGTTCTAACCCCGCTGCCAATGAGACATCTAACTTCTTGCTGTCTTAGGATTGTCATGTGTAAAACAGAGGATATTAAACCAATCAGATAAACCATTCCCAGAGGAGCTCACTCTGTTCTGTAATTGCAAAGCTCCCAGAAAAGTCAGGCCGGGCACATACATTGTCTTGCCCTCTCCCCTTCCATTAACTTCCCACTCCTGCAGCTTGCCACAGGGCCCCAGGGGCTAAGGCAGTAAGTTCATTGATTATTGTTGGTGCTTTGCTCTCTTCACCTATCAGCAGGTGCTGGGTGGTGCTTTGTTTTGTTTTGTTTTGTTTTGTTTTGCCAAGGGGGTGGTAGTCACATCCCTTCACATCTCATTGGGTCAGGGGAAAATGTGTATCTGATTTTAAAATATATTATGATTTAAGCTAGCCGATCCCTTACATATTGGGAAAGAGTGTGAACCTTGCTTTCAGAGTATCAGGCCAGTGCAACTTTACCTAATAGTTATAAGTGTTATTATATTATTAGTATATTTACATCAAGCTCTGGTGATTCTTTATCAAGATAGGAGGTTGAACAAAAATCATAGTTCTGAAATTAAATGACTTTGGGTAATTTAGACCTGAAATATGAAAAATGCTTGGTCTGGCATGGTCATTAGAAAGATGGAAAGAACAAAACCATGCTTAGAATAGAAAAAAGAAAACATAACAACTTAAAGAAGGAATGAAAATAAACTCTAAATAACAGCTACAGAGAATGTTCAGAAACCAGATGTCTGGGAAACAAATCTGCTCTCTGGTGAAAGAAATTAGATGGGAGGAAATATAGGTTATAAAAGACGAGGAAGGATTTGGCTTGGCACATATCAAGCTGGGTTATGGATGGACAATTTTGAGCAAACTTGTAAAGAGATGGCACTGGAATTCCAGAAGAAAGGCAGAGAGCAGAGCCCCGGATCTGCTGGGGACCTGACCACCAACCAAAGAACACACACGGAGTGACCCTGTGCTCTGGCTGCATATGTGGCAGAGGATGGCCTTGTTGGACATCAGTGGGAGGAGAGGCCCTTGAGCCTGAGGGTGTTCAATGCTCCAGTGTAGGGGAATGCCAGGACAGAGGAGTGGGAGTGGGTGGGTGGGTGAGCACCCTCACAGAGGCAGGGCAGGGGAGATGGGAAAAAGGGGGCTGCCAGGGGAGATCTGCAAAGAGGAAAACATTTAAAATGTAAATAAAGAAAATATCCAAGAAAAAAAATGAAAAAAAAAAAGAAGTTAATTACAGCTCCAAAGGGGTGACCTAGGCCACAATATAAGAAGGTAAGACCCAATGGGACCATTATGGTTAAGAACCAAATATTTCTGATGGCAATCCTTTGCCAGAATGTTTAGTTCCTTCTTAGGTTATGGGTATTGCAAAAGCTTTGCAAAGATCTGTAGACTAGAAATCCAAGTAAAAGAGGCCATGGTGGTTGATTTAGTTGTATAAAGGTCAATGCTAATGAGGGAAAGTGCAAGTCTCAATACTTGTAGCTTTTTTCATTATGTCTCTCTTGCTTGTCCCCATCCCCTAATTCAGACAGATCACCTACAGTTGACAAACTTACCTAGGTACAGAGTGGGTAAAAATAACTGTCAATCCTTAATAGAAACCCATTACACAGTTCCTCTCATAATTCTGCCATCTTAGTGTAGGAAGAACCCTTGCTGATGAACAAAATTAATCATTTAATACAAGCTTCATTTTCAGATCATATCTTGTGCTTTGACCATGATCCCCAAGGACTAATCAAATATTAGAGGCTAAACTAAGAACTGCTAGGATTTTCTCTATGTTTCTGTTTCCATTTTCTACCTTGTTTCTGTATTTTGGCTTACTAAGTATACCATAAGGTACCATTGTGGGTGGTTGAGGGATACCATCCTTCAATAATACACAATAAAACCACAGTTGCACATGGGGACAAATCTCTGGGGGCAAGTCAAGGACCTGAGAATTTCTAATTCTAACATATTCTCAGCAAATGCTAATGTTGTCTGCCCATGATCTGCATCTTGAGAACCACTGCTGCAATGGCAGTAGAAATCAAGAAAACAATCAGCGATATTCACTGTCCCTGATTTCCAGACAATACAACCAGAACTCATTCCATGAAGGGCAGGAGAGTAGAAGACATAAAGGACTTCCTACAGAATCTCTGGAGAAACTCCTCTTTCCTGAGGAAGTGACAATTACTGCAAACACCACAGAGTGGAGCTCAATAGCAGGTAAAACGAGAATTGGATCTGACAAGCATTAATTGAGCCTGCAGTTCTATTTACTGAAAACGATCTGGCATAATTAAAAATTCACAACTAGAGTCTTGTTTGTGAATGTTCTATATTAGGGAGTTCCCAGAGTGGGCCAGAGTCTCAGTGAACTTTTTAGGAAAAGTTGAAGCAGCCAAATAGGAATTAACACAAGAAATAAAAAAGGAGAAGTCTGTCTATTTGCTTGACAGAATTTTGATTTTATATAGTAGAATAAAATAAGCCAAAAGTCTTTGTGTAGAGGGGAACACTTCCCTATTGGGTTATCATTGATTATTTTTACTTTCTAATGGTATTTTCAGAACTGTTCAAATGTATTCATAAAAGCTCATATCATTTAGTGCATAGGAAGTTTCAATACTGGCTTACCGGTAAACATACCTGAAGAATTGGCTCCTAGCATGCATTTGTTGAACTGATTTAGCTGACTGACACATATTACATTAGTAGTTTGTTAATAGAGCCACATGGCCTTTTTTATTGTTCAAATGACTTATGTCAGATCACACTACATGCCTAAAAGAGTGATAGTCTATTGTAGTGCCATTTCCTGTGCCCTGGTGTTCACATATAGGAAACTCAAATACAATAAAAAATTAGAGTGTGTCAGTAACTTCAGAGAGCAACATTACCTACCTGGAAGCAACCCTGGGTTTGTGGAGAAATCTGGGCCCTGGAATCAGGCAGAACTTGGATCATATAATATTTTTGTACTCTGGAGAATTTGGTCAAACGGCATCAACAAGACATATTTGTTTAGATATAAGACTTCTGATCTTGACAATGGGAAGTCAGACAGTAGTCTTTTCAGCTAATGCTGGCATTAAAAGCCAATGATTGAAGTGCAAGTATCTACTTCTTGCCATTTTAACTGCTATCTTAGGGGCCAAATAAATGTATCCAAGACTAAAAGGAGCATCTGAAACCTTAGAAATCAGGTGGGATGGCCACTTTCTGGGGTAGTTAAAAAAGGAAAGTTCCTATAAATCATGCTCCCCCTTTGATAGCATCTTTCTGCTTTATTACAGTTAATATACTGTACATACATTCTCATATACAATTAAAAACCCACCAATTCATGAAAGTAACACATGTTGTTCTATATCATTTCATAATCACTGTTAAATACTAGGCCTTACATAATTCATAATAGATGCCTCTTCATGGAACCAAGGCATTTAGCTGAGCCAAAGATTAAGAATCTACTGAATACAATTTACCCTCAGACAAGGAAAAGGCTCATCGAAGTATGAAACTTGGAAGACTCTTTAGAGACAGGAAAGGAAAGCCCAGAGAAGAGATGGGATGTATCCAAGAGAAGTATCTAAGGATAAAACATGAACTTAATGATAGAATTTGGCTGGCACATGAAAAATAGGCCCATAATCTCCATGAAGTGCAAAGCAATGCAAGGCTGCTTAGAACCAAAGATGATATAACACAAATTAACTGTGGCTCCACTTGCCAAGATAATAAAGGTGGGTAGCTTTGTGCTCAGGAATAGGAATATGTACATGGAAGGAGATAATATAGCCAGTTTTGTTCAACTTTTGCATATCCATGGGACGAATAGAGAATTTAACAAGACAGAGATCTCAGTGAAAGGCCAGTCTTCACAAATCTGAGAGTCTGCAGAGTTCAAATCCACAGAGAATAAGAGGCTACACAGAGGGAATATATGGAGTGCACTGAGTGAGGAAGAAATTGCCAAGGAAGATGATTAAGGACAGGCCAGATAAGAGATTTGTGTGCTGTGAAAGCCAAAGATGAAACTGCATCTGAGAGAAGGAGTATTCCAATCATAAGAGATTCATTTGCTGATTATGAGACTGTTTTATGTCCAAGGACTCCAAGTGTTGTATGTTCTTTTTTCCTAGTTGACTTGTCTGATTAGTTGTGCTACCTCATTAGTCATCATCCTGTCCTTTACCACACCAAGAGCATTTGATAGTGAAAAACACTTGATCACATCCAACCTGTTCTAATCAATTCCTGGCAAGGTTGACCTACAGAACGGTGAAGGAAGAATATCATACACTAGCCAAATTCACAATTATAGTCTTTGGACTTTAAGATTTTTCAGTCTGCCCTTATTTATTAAAAAAAAAGTCAATAAAACAATAAACTGTCATAGAATAAACAAAAGGTACTAAGGCATATGTAAATATAATTATAGCTTTCCTATAAAAAATAAACTAGCCTTTTGACTATTATCCTTGTTTATTTGGTTTCTCTAGTATATGCAAAATCAGAAATAAGCCTTACTGTCCTTATCATGGCTTTAAAACTCTAAAACAAATCTTGACTCTTGTAGACTCTGAATTCAAATTCACTTGATGTGACTATGCACTTGTCTTATCACTTCGGAAGGCCTGCGGACCTCTTCATAATATAATACTGCTTCTTGACTTTGAAAATAGTATTTCTATCTTCTCACTAGTCACCAGACAATCAAGTTCTTATTTAAATACCACTTTAAAACTCAACAAATCAGGCCTCCACCAACTGATAGCGAGAACCCAGAACTTTAATAAAATTGTTCAGCATCAGTGGGAACATTTCTTGGCTTAGTGGGAATGTAGGAACAGAGAGGTAAGACATGAAAGGAAGAAGGCAGCTTTCTAGTGAGAAAGTCTACAAAACAAAGAACTGGAAAGAACAAGAAGCCCCTTCTAGCAATTGCCCTCATGGTTAGCTCAAATGCTACTGGAAGATGAAAGTACAGGAAGGACAAGCTCTCTTCCTGGCGGTCATCAAGGTCAAGAAAAAGGCTGTCTTCACCGTTATTGAGATTATCTATGAAGGGATGCCAGAAAATGTCAAGTCCTCTCTAGAGTCTCCTTCAAAAGAAGAATATGAGCTTGAACACCTCTCCGATAAGTTTGAAAGAATTCTATATGTGAGATAGGTAGATAACTTAAGTTGTGAAGAATGCAACTTTCACTGGGGATCAAGGATCTCTGTCAATCATCAGGTCCCAGGAAGTAGGTAAGTCTTCCAGATGGCTCTCCAAGAGGAGGACCCTGGAAGCAGAACAGAGGATTCTATCTAGAAATAAAACCAGCATTGGCACTTAAAGGGAGGCAAGATGGTACTTAATTCAGAGAAACCCAGACTTGGGAGGAAAGTATGCAACCAGCTGCTTGAACTGAATACAAACAATTTGTTGTGGCTTGGGGATATGCAAAATGAGCTTTTACAATCTATTTAATGGATAGGAATTAACTGGATATCCATTTAACTGGATAGCTCAGTTAAGGTACTTGTCCTCAAGCCTGACACAGCTGAGTTCTATCCCGGGGAGACACAAGGTAGAAAAGTGAGAACTGACTCCTGCAAGATGTCCTATGAAGTCCATATGTATGTTGTGTTATGCACATACATGTACATGCACATAAATAAATACATAGGTGCAATTAAAAAATTAAGGATCTGAGATGTCACAGTGTGGTGCAAATGTCTAATGTTCACAAGGCCCTCAGTACTCTTATATATTTTGTGGCGTCTTCTAATGCCAATTATGCTTTCTTTCTGTTTTCCATAATACTTTATTAAAGTTACCATTTATATACTCAGCTTACCTAGGGCTTGTTGGAGAACAATTTAGTGTTAATATTCTAGATACCTAGAGATACTAAGAGGAAATAAAACCCTAGAGGAAAGGTATGAGCATCTTATAAACAGAAAGCTCTATTAGATCGTTTCTAAAACCTTTCCCTTGAGAAGCTATTGCTTTACTCATCCTTGATAGGTCCTGGTAGGATTTTTGTTTCAATTAAGTGGATGCTTCCTTTACTACATGCTTGCCAAGATGTCAAAAATCAAGACAGACCTAGTGAAGGCACTTTGTTCCAACACACATAATTCCAGAGTAAAGCTATCAGTGTTCTATGGCAGACCACACACTATGGGACACATGTGGCTTGCAGACATGGGTCTTAATCCGTCTGAAGTTTGTTCCTAGATAAAATACAGATGCTTTGTTTCTTGACTCAATATGGCTCCTGGAATTAGAGTCCAATTTCAATTTTGTGAGGTAATGATGACAAACTGAAAGTCAAAGGAGGTATTGTGTAAAATGATTCTAGAGTGTGCCAGTGATATAGCTAAGCAATTCTGCTTAAGTAGAAATTTTCTTATGCATGCTGCTCCATGATCCCTCCATTTTTACTGACATTTAGGGAGAAAGAAAGAATAATTAAAGATTAACATTACCTATAGTATCAAAAGTTTGGCTAACAGAAACTTAGTTTATAACAAGAATAATGGGCCCAAGCTAGTAGCATGGGGCAGGGAAAATACAAGCTTGTGTAATATCCTCTCAGACTAGAGCAGAACAGTAATTTGTCATTTCTAATATACCACTTATCTTCAAATTGAGGGACTTTCCCTGGAAGCAGAATTATAAGATGAGGAAAACAAAATCAACAAAAAGGCTTTAAAAGGGAGAAAGCCTAATTTATAAAACCTTGATCTATTTGGATTAAAGAAATTGTATGTTGGAGTTAGTTGTGTTTCCTGGCAACCAGGAACAAAATGGAACCATGGTAGCTAATGGCATTGTCAACTTGTGACAAAAAAATGCTACTTTGTCAGAAGAATCAAACTTTTGTGTGTGTGTGTGTGTGTGTGTGTGTGTTGGTCTGAGTAAACCTTATTTTACAGGACATAGTGAACGACAATATCCTCCCCATTTCTCTCTCATCTCTTTATATCTATCTACCCATCTGTATGTATGTATGTATGTATGTATGTATGTATGTATGTATGTATCTACTTATCAATTAATTATCTACACGGAGACTTTTTAAAAACTGAAGCTGAATGGTTCTAATTTCTATTTGGAAAACTTTAGCTAGCCATTGGAGATATCACATAAAAAGATGGCAGTGGAAACAACGTTTAAGTTAATGTGGTAGGCACACATTGTTATTGATAATCTAATCGTATCCTAGTGAAGCCAGTGAAAAACTCTGGTCTTTGTAAAAGCATAAATTGGAACATAAACAATCTGTACATCGGACAGCAGGAACAATTATGTCAATTTGTTTTTTTTTTTTGTTTTGTTTTTTGTTTTTTGTTTTTTATTGGTGGGTTTGAGACATTCCTTGGTAGGCTCAACTCTTTGAATCCTGCCCGAAAATTCATGTCTGCATTTTCTGTGTTCAACAGGTAGGGGGGCAGAGAGACTCAGCTGAAAGCTACAAACATGCTCACAATTTCCTTTTGGTCCTCTTTCCAACTCTTTCTTCAGGCTCCTGGAATATTACTCTCTTATCCAATGATGACACCTATTCTCTCTGTGTGTTTTGTCTATCTGCTTCCATTATCTGAAATTTTCTATCTATGCCTGCTATCAATTCCCCCAAAAGCTATCCCTCATGTCAAGGTAGTGGCTTAGTGCCTGAGCTGCAAATTCAACAATTTGATAATACTGTACAGTCTCAGAACCCACTTTTTCTTTTATCCATAGGTTACTGAGGAAGAGTGTAAAGAAAGTTATCTTTCTCTGGAAGCACACTTACCTGTAATCAAAGAGAACACATGAAAGGGCTCCTGAGTAGACAAAGAGGCTCCCTCTTCCAGACTTTAACAAATTAAAACCCACATTAATTAATTCTTCAGCTCTTTAATTGCTCCTGGATTAAATATGCTGAGGCTATTTTTCATTCCTGCCCTGGTTGTCACAAGTTCAATAATTCACTTAGGGAATTCTGGCATCATGTATTTGGCCCTGCCTGCCTATGGAGTCAAAAGGAGTAACTCATTAGGAAGTAAGAAGCATTCATTAGACTTGGGTAAATTCAAACTTGTGAAATATGCTAGCTTCATTCCAGACTGCTGGAAGGAGACTCATGCTCAGAGTTGCTTGGCAAATGATAAGTCGATATAGGCAATGTGATAAAGTCTCAGAACACATGTTCAGCAACCCATCAGAGCCTACACTGCATCCAATGCATGCTGCTCCTCTCAAAGGTGTCACCTACAAAGGCAGAATGAGAATTCCAGAGATAATGATGGTGTCCACATTTTCAGGGCTCCTTCCAGGTAGCTGTCATTTGGGGGAAGGTATGAGACACACAAGAAGTATCATTCATGACTACATAGTGACACTTCATTTTTTGGCCTCAACCATAGTCTTGGTTATCCAATTACATCATAATTATTTTCTGATGAAATGCAATTGACTAAAAAACTCCAATTTACCTCCAAAAGGCATCTTAAAACCTTGCAGAGACATGATAGCATGCTCGACCGTCAAGTGTTCTAACAGTGCAGAAACATGGAAAGGTCAGACATGTTGAAGAAATTAGCACTTCTTTCCATCTATCACTTCTGCTGTGTCAAAAATAAATTTGTTAGATTCTTTCATTTACTATAGTACTTTAATAACATTCTGCCTTTGACTAGAAATAAATTATAGAAACTGTATTCCAGGGTAACATTTTCTGCATTTTCTTACTAGATATACATGAAAGAACCTTGTTGAAATGCCTGCTTCCCTGCCTATGAGCTTTCATTGAGATCTCTAATGGAAATGGTTCTGCTGACAGGTGAGAAAATGGATTCATAGGTCAGTACCTTCAAAGGTCCATTAAGTATAGTGCTATTTAATAGCACATTAACTATGCTAACCAGTGTTGGACAACAACCAGGGAAATGCAGAAGTTTAAAAACTAATACAGAATCTTAGGAGGCTGAACACAAATGTAAATCACTACCCTCACTAATTAAAACTTTGGCCCTTTGATTGCTCCTGGATTAAGTCCACAGAGGTGATTTTTCTTCCCTGCCTGGCTTTGACACAAGCCCAATAATTCACTCTGGCATTCTGACGTCACTGGCTTGGCTCTGCTTTGCCTCAGAGTCCAAAGAGGTATCTCATTTGGGAGGGAGTGATATTAATTAGATTTCTATAAATAAGACCGATGTATGGATGTATAGTAGCTCCTGATTCTATCCAGATTATTGAGAAGTAGAAAATTTGGGCTCTTCTTAGAAGCCACTGCACCAGCCCTCCAGTTGACTGGTATGTTTTAGGTCACACAAATGGAACATTGAGTAAAACAATGTAGTCTTGCCAGCTAGCCTGAACTGGAAATGATAAAATATATTGACATGAATTGTTTTGCAATTAAAATGTGGTATGGCTCTCGCTTTATACTCACTATAGTCATATAGGACTATGGTTCAAACAATGTGGATGTACTATTGTTTTAATAACAATATAGTTAGCATCTTCAATGAACAAAATGCTACTGATACAAAGACATATTGTGAGCTACCTATCCTCAAAGATATTACAGAATTGAAAGAATAAATTCAAGTGACAGCTAATTCTGAGGAGGCAGCAGTAAGGAGTAACCTGTTGCTTCTAGGATTATAAATGTGTATAGCCACTGTAGAAATCAGTGATGATGGTTCTTCAGGAAAGTAGGAATCGATCTACTTCAAGATCCAGCTATACTGCTTTTAGGCATATATCAGAAGGTCTCTTAATCCCAAGACAGTGACACTTACATAGCCATGTTCATGACTGCTCTATTCATAATAGCTAGAAACTGAAAACAACCTAAATATCCCTCAACATATGAATGGATAAAGAAACGGTGGCACATTTACACAATGGAATATTACTCAGCAGTTAAAAAACATGGAATCTGCAGGTAAATGGATGAAACTGAAACAAATCATCTTGTGTGAGGTATCCCAGATCCAGAAAGACAAATACTGTATGTGATACTTACATATGGATATTAGCAGTTAAGTCAAAGATAAGCTACAATCCATAGAGCCATGGGTGTTAGGAATAGAGTAATGGACTAGGGGGAAGAAGTAGATCTCCCTAGGAAAGGGAAATAGAATATATAGTTACAGATGGATGGGGAATTCTGTGGGGACTGGAAAAGGAGGATCAAATAGGATGGGAGGAGGGAAGAGTGTGTTCAAAGCTAAAATGGGCAACTTGTCTCAAAAGAAAAAAGTAAAGGAGAGATTTACACTGTAAGTTAATGGTAGAACACTTGCCTGGCATGAATGAGGGCCTAAGTTTGATTCCCAGTGCTACAAAACAACCACCACCCAAAATCCTCACAGCCTCATTGCCTTCAAGGGTTGCTTGGATTAATGATGGTACCCTTGATAAATGAACAATTGTACATAGAGGCATTAGGAACATTCTGGCCCCATGAAGGGCATTCTTCTGATCTTGAGAGAGGAGAGAGGCAATGGAGTCTGATGACCTGCAGATCGATACTTCTCTGAATGAATCTCATTGTAAGTGACACTCCTTTGGGGATGAGGAATGGCTGACTAGAAATCATTCAAGGTTATCAGATAAATGATAGTTTCTAAAGTATTCAGGTGTAACATTTGGAATTTAAACCAGGGGCCAGACATGGCAGCACAATGAAAGCTGCATCATCTGGGTGTTGTGTGGATGTTAAGACAACGAGGCAACACTTGTAATAATATTCATAGAAATCTTCAATCTAGGAACCAGAATCACTGGAAGATAGTTCTGCTCTTATTTCAGAGCCTTGTGGAATACAACGTTAAGGTGGTTTTGATTATTTTATCAGAGAAGATAAGTCAGAAGATCTAGGACTAGGGGTTGGGGGTTCTGGGAGATCTTTCTCCTAGACTCCAAAAGGACAACAGCAAGAAAGCCATTAAAAGAAATCATGAAAAATAGCATGATCTCCAAAACATAGCACAGTGGAAGAGTGTGGTGGGAAGAGTCTGAGTCTACTGATTCAAAATACAAAAAAAAAATGAAATGGGAAAATTACAATGTATAGTATTCATTAAAGCATTTTAGTCCAAAGAGGCAGTGAAGGAAATCTGAAATAGAAAGGCCCTTGGCCCTTATGGCTAATAGAATGAATCTCCACTAGGGGTAGGATTCATATTTACCTCTTAGATTTAAGCTTTAGTTGATACAAGTACTGAGAAATAGAAAGCAGAAAAGTGCCTGAATTGCATAGGCTCCAGTGACAGCTAATCAATGCAAAATATGTCTTTAGACTGCACAAGAAATGATTCACAGTTTCAACATCCTAATATGCAAAAATTATGCCCTTCCTGACCTCCAAAGGTTGATTCCTAGTCCCTTCATTTATCTCCTGCTGTCTGTCCCAGGCAAGGACCAACTCTCCTTCATTTTAAGTGAGGAGGCTCAGAAAGAAACCTTAGATGATCATGTAAATTTCTGCTTCGATTTCATTATTCAAAAATGCCCCTGGGAAACTCAACATTGATAGGGCATTATGGTGAGAGATACCACAATGAATAACTAGCCCAAAATTGGTACATATGATAGCCTGTCTCATAACTTACTCAATATCAAAGCTGTTAAAATAGAACCATTAAGAAAATAGAATCTATGGCTCATTTTTAAGTCAAATTGCTGATTTAACCATTCAGGCTTTAACTATAGCTAATCGACTCGAAATACACCCTCCAACAGCCTTTAGACCCAAAATTGCTTGCATTTAGTTATACAAAGCAGATTGTTATAAAGGGCAAATACCAAAATTTCCCCCTAATCTCACTGAGAATTACTGGGAAAGTTAATATTACATTTTAGAACACTAAAATATTTGACATACCTTTATAGAATATAATTCATAGACTGTGAGCTATGATTGTGTGTTTCTAGCTCTACTGGAAAGAATACGCGTTAAAACGAGCAAACCACTGAATTGAGTTACATTGGCCCACAGTGTCAGTGTGCCTCAATGCCCCTGGTAGCTAAGAGCCAGGCTCCAGAGAAAACAAATTAAATCTTTTAAATTAGGAAGCTTCTTCAACTGAAAGTTGAAGTTGACACAGATTTTCTCTAAAGGGACAGATAGGAAATATTTTCACATGTGAGGACTTCACTGCTGAGGCACAAAAGCACCACAGACACCATGCAAATTAATGCATGGCTGGGCTCCAACTGAACTTTATTTACAGACACTCAAATTTGTATGCCATATAATTTTCAAGTGTCATGAAATAGTGTTCAGGGTGTTTTATTTACCCATTTGAAAATACACAAATTATTCTTAGTGCATAGATCATAAGAAAAGCAAACAAAACTCAGCGATGGAGCTGAGGCTATAGCTCAGTGGCAGTGCACTTGACTGTGAGGCCCTGGGGTTCATCCTCAGTACTTGCAGTTGGGGAAGATGTGCAATGACTTAGACTGGTCCTGGGCCATACTTTTCTTGACCTGTGATGTAAAACCCTAAATTGGCAACCTGTTTAAGAAGTGAAAAGTCTCGAGTTTCTGGAGACTCTCATTTTGAAAGACAAAACAATGCTCTGTGAGATTTAGGGTTATTATGTTCAACTATTGGCTGTTTTCCCCAAAAGAAGTCTGAGTTTGGTAGGGTGGGTTGTAGAGATATTTTGATTTGTTAGTTCTCCATATAGAAAGTACCTTCCTTTGCCTCTTCCTTTTGCCTTCCTTCTCCTAGCAATCTTTCAGGAACTATAGTTTCCTTTCAGTGTTTGTATAATCCAAGAGACTATCTGAAACCCCATTATCAGCATTTATTCCTAACCAAGAATCTTCCATTTACTTGTCTCCTAGAATTGCTCATTATACTTTAAATCTAGTCTGTTCTTGAAGTATTCTTATGTGGAGAATGCTAATTTTTTACTGGCAAAGTTTTCTCCCCTTACGTTGGTTTTATTAAGGAAAAATTACATATAGCAGGTTTAACTATTTTTTGTGTCATTGCTATGTCCTTTTCTTTTTTAGTTTTTAGAAGTTTTATTTGTTTATTTATTTACATCCCAATTCTCAGTCCCCCCTCTCTTCCTAGTACCCACTCACAGAGATCCCCCATCCTTTCTTCTCTTTTCTGAGAAGGGGAGTCCCCCTGGCTCATCATCATTCCCCACCCCCAGCACATCAAGTCACTGTAGGATTCGAATAGATAAGGCAGCCCAATTAGGGCAACAGGATCCACAGGCAGGCAACAGATTCAGGGACACCCACCACTTCATTGTTGAGGACGCCTCATGAAGAGAAAGGTACACTTCTAATACATATGTGCAGTTTTAAGGAAATAAGAAAGAACATAAAAGCTTCCTCAGTTCTCTTTCAACAAAAGGGGAATCCATATTCCACTATGGCTATTGCACAATGACGTTTAAAATGGCACCAGTACTACTAATGGCAGCACTGGTACGGATCAAGATACTGTGGTAAAGGCCTGGGTTAGAACACTTCTCTCACACATGAAGAAATTCTGGGGGAATCAGTATCCCTGACCTCAAGCAATACTACAGAGCAATAGTGTTAAAAACTGCATGGTACTGGTACAGTGACAGGCAGGAGGATCAATGGAACAGGATTGAAGATCCAGAAATGAACCCACACACCTATGGCCACTTGATCCTTGACAAAGGGGCTGAAAACATCCAATGGAAAAAAGATAGCCTTTTCAACAAATGGTGCTGGTTCAACTGGAGGTCAGCATGCAGAAGAATGCGAATTGATCTATCCTTGTCTCCTTGTACTAAGCTCAAATCCAAATGGATCAAGGACCTCCACATAAAGCCAGACACTCTGAAGCTAATAGAAAAGAAACTGGAGAAGACCCTTGAGGACATTGGTACAGGGGGAAAGTTCCTGAACAGAACACCAATAGTGTATGCTCTAAGATCAAGAATTGACAAATGGGACCTCATAAAATTACAAAGTTTCTGTAAGGCAAAGGACACCATCTAAAGGACAAATCGGCAACCAACAAATTGGGAAAAGATCCTTCACCGACCCTACATCAGATAGAGGGCTAATATCCAATATATATAAAGAACTCAAGAAGTTAGACTCCAGAAAACCAAATAACCCTATTAAAAAATGGGGTACAGAGTTAAACAAAGAATTTTCACCTGAAGAACTTCGGAGGGCGGAGAAGCGTCTTAAAAAATGCTCAACTTCAGTAGTCATTAGGGAAATGCAAATCAAAACAACACTAAGATTTCACCTTATACCACTCAGAATGGCTAAGATTAAAAATTCAGGAGACAGCAGGTATTGTCGAGGATGTGGAGAAAGAGGAACACTCCTCCACTGCTGGTGGGGTTGCAAATTGGTACAACCACTCTGGAAATCAGTCTGGCGGTTCCTCAGAAAACTGGGCACCTCACTTCCAGAAGATCCTGCTATACCTCTCCTGGGCATATATCCAGAGGGTTCCCCAGCATGTAATAAGGATACATGCTCTACTATGTTCATAGCAGCCCTATTTATAATAGCCAGAAGCTGGAAAGAACTCAGGTATCCCTCAACAGAAGAGTGGATGCAAAAAATGTGGTATATCTACACAATGGAGTACTATTCAGCCATTACAAACAATGAATTCATGAAATTCTTAGGCAAATGGATGGAGCTAGAGAACATCATACTAAGTGAGGTAACCCAGACTCAAAAGGTGAATCATGGTATGCACTCACTAAGAAGTGGATATTAACCTAGAAAACTGGAATACCCAAAACATAATCCACACATCAAATGAGGTACAAGAAGAAAGGAGGAGTGGCCCCTGGTTCTGGAAAGACTCAGTGAAGCAGTATTCGGCAAAACCAGAACGGGGAAGTGGGAAGGGGTGGGTGGGAGGACAGGGGAAGAGAAGGGGGCTTATGGAACTTTCGGGGAGTGGGGGGCTAGAAAAGGGGAAATCATTTGAAATGTAAATAAATTATATCGAATCAAAAAAAATTAAAAAAAAAAAGACTAAATTACCTATTAGAGGGTGATGCTTATAATAGTTCTGGTTATTTAATCCCAATAAAACTACTTTTGAAATGTTCAAAAAAAAAAAAAAGAAAGAAAAAAAGAATCTAAAAAAAACAAAAACAAAAAACAAAAAAAAAAAAAGAAGAAGAAGAAGAAGAAAGACAACTTGAGTTCCTCAAAACCACACTATGGTGAAACCAGCTACACCAACTCTTAAAGTGGCATCTGCATGTACATTAGGTAAAGTTAATATAACTGTGCTATGTTGAGTGGCAAGAATGTGTACTTATGAACATGCAAGTGTTATTATTAGCTTACTGGAGTTATTTCCAAGGAGCCAGTGACAGGCTGGCTTTATCTGATGGGACAAAACATGGGTATTGCAAATGTGACTATATGTCTGCTTTAGCTCATGATTTCCTGAGAAGGGGGAAAAAATGAATTTCTGTGAGCCTCGCCCTTATTCTTCTCCCCCAAGAATCCTCCCATGTTATGTCCACATGCTTTGAGATGTCTATCCTAAGAACAGAAGATCATGAAATTTTTTGAATAGTTATTAGGTGCTACCTCATAACACCAAAGAAATGAGGACAAACCTTAAGCTAGTCTCATCTGGTTGTCCCCAAGAATAATGAGAGCAAGATAAGTTGTGGTTGCAACATTCCTGCCCGAGTTGACATTACAATGTCAGCAACATGAACTTTAGAGCTAACTAAGAATGTGTGATTATTTACTAGATATGCCGAAGAGTATATTGCTGTTCTGGACAAGAAGTCAATAAGCCATACAGTTGTCTTTCGGAAAATACATATCTCTATGGTCAGTGGCATTTGATTGCCTTTGGACTATTTAGTAAAAGCTTTTGTGACAAAAGCTACTTAGAATACCATACACAAAAGGCAAGCATCTCTGAGGATTTCCTCTTTATTCTCCATCATGAACTCTAGCTAAAATAAACCTCTTCACTTTCACTGGACACACATCTTAATAAATTGTGTATTTTTCATGATTCATACTCCCTAAGGTGTCTTGTCTTAGTCTAACAGGGTAGAACATGCACAATCCAGATGTGAAGGAAATGGAGACCCTGAAGCTAGCAGGCATTGTTCTCCAGCTTGTGCAAGGCTCAAAAGTACTAAAACCCATGAGAGAAAAGAACAACAGGAAAAGCATCTGTTTTCAAGTTCATTACTTGGGGTTGGGGAGACAAGGGAAGCTGGTTGTTTATAGAACAATTTACGGTTACAATTTCAGTGGTTGATTGCTTGATTCCTTCATCCAGTTCCTAATCACAGATCAAACACAGGTTCCAATAATGAAATAATTTTAGGCATGATTACAAACAGTCTCCTACAGAGGGGTTTTGCCTAGAAACAAGAGGCATTTACCCTACCCCCAACACACACATTCCCTCACCTCCCCCCTTACACAGGGAACCAGCCATCAAAAGAACTTATGGGATTGCAGTTCACCCCACTAACATTCCTTTCCTTTGTGTGGGTGGTGTGGTTGGTTATGAGCAGAATAGGGTAATAAATACCAAAGGAGATACCTTTCCCTTCTGTGATCACAAACTGAGCCAGGATTATCTTCCATCTTTGACAAAAAGTAACCCAAAACAAAACAGATACCTATTTCTTTGTTTCCTTGCAGTAAGATAGCTCATTATTGCCTTTTAAGTCAGTTCTACATCTTCAGCCCTCCATATTAGAACGCAGCCTTCTGTAGCTCTAAGTACTTACTGTGCCATCAGCTTTCTGAGCTCTTCCATACTTGTCCTTGTCACTTTTCTTTGAAAGTCTACAGTTGCCTTTTCTGTTGTTAGTCTTTACAGCCCTAGGCAACATCAATCAGTCTCTTCCAATTGGCTCCATTTTGTTCAGACTGGATTTTATCACATTAAAAGCATACTATCCATCTACACTGTTATCTCTCTACATTCCATCCCCTGGGAACTGTGGGGTTCTTTTTTTGAAGGTTTGTGGATCACGTTTCACCTTCCATAATACCCAGTTCAATCAGTACTTGGCAAATTTGTAGACTCAGTCTGACTGGCATGTTAGTGTAGACATATGTAAGATTCATAGTACAGAAAAAAATTCTCTTTTGTAGGATATGAATAGCTTTGCATGTTCCTCATAGAGTAGCTATCATCACCAAAATAGTGATATTGTGTTTCCTTCTGCTCAAGTAAAGATCTCACATGATAAACTTGGTAAACATTGGGGCAGGTGAGACAGCATCTTTGATTGTAGCTGGCATAACAGGATGCATATCAAAATCAATTTTGATAAATGGAGAACTTAAAATATATTACTGTAGGCAGAGCTGTTTTAAGAACCATGTTGGTCATGGGTGCAGAGTACTGCCAAGACTCCCCAGAAATTGGCTTAAGGGCCTACATTGCAGGAATGACCTTTACACAATTTGTGGAAATCAGGATTTACCACTAAGGTTAATAAGTTCTAGAATAAATAGGTACAAAGAAGGCCAACCTCTTCCGTAGCTGGTGGCTAGGAAAAGATAGCAGTAGGCAGAAGGTAAAAGGAGCAGCATATGAGACTTCATTCCTGTATATGTTGCCAAATTAAAAAGGGGAGAGATGAAGGAGAGAGTAAACTCAATGAAATTCCTGGGAATCTCACATCACTTATGTCTTTCCCTAGTGAGAGTTAACAGTCCTAATCACCTGTTCTAATAGCTCCTCCTAAAGTTATTAGGAGTTTCGTGTCATATCAAAGATAGCTTTGTGAATTTAAATAACACTTCAAGTGTCTAAAGTGGGAAATTTTTAAAGAAAAAATGCACCATTTAATATGGATTCAGCCTTGCCTTCTAACCTGCACATAATATAAACTCCTTATTTAACACTGTGACATATGCCAGGACTCAATGAATGAGTCTGTAAAGAAGGCAAAGATCCTCTGAAAAACACTGAGACATCAACTACAATGTATTTTATGTAACCAAATGTTTAAAAGTAAGATACTTGTTCTCATCATATAAATAGCAACTGTCTGAGTGTCAGGCACAGGAAGGGATGACTCAAGGTGAATGAGGCATCCATACCAGACACAAGAAGCACAGTCCAGTAAGGGATATGGACAACTAAAAAAACAAAAAACAAACAGCAAAACAACAGGAACAACAGCAACAACAAAACCCTGCATCTTCTTGTGCCGCCTGACTGCAACTTCTCTCTTAAAGGTCATCTGTGACTTCCTACTGTCTAGGTCCAATGTTATTTTAAAAAGCAGTGTGGTTATTAACAGAATGGGACATATTTTGAGGAATAAATTGGATATGTAGGCCAAGAGTTTTCCAGGAAGAAGAGAAGATGGAGTGAAGCTCCAAGATGCCACAGAGAGCAGTTAACACAGAGATGCACAATTGCCAGCATGCAGAGAGTAAGAGACTTGGAGTGCTGAGCATCACGAGCTGGGGTTTCTATCACACACTCTTGCCCTGAAGCTTCAGATCTATGTGGAAGACAAGGAGAGAATGCAAGAGCCAGAGGTGGTAGATACTTCAAGAAAACAGTGTTTCCCAGACACAAAGCAGAAGATACACATCTGCTTTAAGATGAAATCACAGCTACTGTGACAGCATGCATAACAGTTGTACAAACTCAAGCCAAACTAAATCACAACATGAAGGAGAAGTGAGCCCCACCACTAGCCAAGGAATTATTTGGATCTGATTGCTGCTGGAGAGGGAAAGTCAGTTTTCTTCAATGTTATGATATCATCAGGATCAACACTGGGGTGAACAGGCAAATGAAAGATTGCAAGGTCAAGGGTAGCTCATATTTAGTTTTGGGATACATATTATTACATATAATACATATTATATACAGCCTATGCAGCATTATAGACTGAATGGGATAGCAAGCCATGTAGGGTGTAGGACAACGGCAGAACAAGCAGTGAGCTGACACTCTTAAAGGATCAGCACTGAGGTGTGAGTAGGTAGAAGAATTTCAGGAAGGTGTGACTTACATTCACAACCCCAGCACCTAGCAGAAAGAGACAGGAGAACTAACTGCCACAGGTCTCAAGCCTGTCTGAATTATACAGTAAGACTTTGTCAAAAAACAAAAAAGACTATAGGAGTCCAATTTGCAGATTAGAAAAGCCATCTAATAGATTTATAGAAACCGATCGAAGAAATTAAAACCCATAGGGTTGGCAAGAGGCAGGCAGATTCCTAACATAATGAAAGGCAGAGTGGATTGAATGTGCTAATGGCTCTGTGGCCTATGAGAACCAGCAGGAATGGTATTGAGTATTATCACTTGAGCAACTAAAAGGTCACCGTTGTCATTTACTAAGGTGGGAAATACTTTAAGTCATCCAAGTTCTAATGAAAAGTGTGAGATACCATGAAAACTTGCCAGTGGAACTGAAGAATGTGATATTGGTTAATAGCAATCTGGAGAGCTCAAAGGATGCACATGGAAACAAATAGTACCACCTTTCCACATCCTCTATTACCCCTTGACTATAAGCATCCTCAAATGTTGACAAGCAGGATGCATATGTCCCAACCAAACTTCGCCTTTTCTTCTTTCTATACCATGCTCATTCTGGCCTTTGTTCCTGGGTCTTTTGTCACGAAAAACAGGGCTTCCATATAAGGAATTATTATAGTAATGGACATAGTACAGATTCTGTTTCAGTAATAACATACCTTTCACTGGAGGAGGTTATTTTTAATGGAATTATTCTTTATATGCTCTTCCTATACCTGCTAGAATTTAAATATGAAAATCTAGATATATGCATAATGGTATCTCAGCATCAGTTTCTTGAGAGACCAGTGCCTAATCCCTTCTTGTAGATGCAGACCTACTATCAGTTCAGCTGAAACTGTTCAGGTGTTTTTGGTCTATTATTTTGGGTGATATACGATAAAGTGTAGCAACAAAGCAAGAGAATCATAGTATTTTACTTCTTGCAAGGCCAACTTAAGGCAAAATAAACCAGATCCTAAAAACTGATTGGAAAAGCCTCACCATTTGCCTCACTCGCTGAGTATATCATTATATTCTTACTGAAGTAATTTTCTGGCTGGAACATTAGCTTGCACTAATAATTATATCAGCTCTATGACTCTGTAAATGAAATTCACACAAGTTTAGAAGTGCTAAACTATCTATGAAAGCTTGGGAACACAGTGTGCTTTAAATTATCCATAGAACTTTAAAGGTGGATATCTAGACAGAAACTGTATGAGAATAAACATAAGGGTCAATGGCTTTCCTACACCCTCAAGTGTTTGAAGAGCAGGTCCTTTATGTTCTCCTCCTTAAAGGAGAGTTCTACTGGTGGCAGGGCAGAATACAGGGTAATGATCAAATGTACAATATGAAAGATCACCCATGCTTCTGAGCCTATGAAGGAAAGAGAGGCAACCAAGTCAGCTGGAAGGCCTCATTCCTGCCCCCTATGAACTATGGTGGTACAGTGTAAAGCTACCAATTATATTCAGTTTACCATGGCAATACCAAAACTGGAGATAGTTTTGAGGTGCTAGTTAGAACACTTTAAGTTTTACTAGTACAGCATGGTTTTAATCTTATCCTTTTTTAAAAAAACATTCAAATAAGCCTATGCACATCTACAGTCTATCTGCAGAGCTGCCTGTATATAATTTCTCCCTAATAATTCTTTTTATGTAACACTCACAAGAAGTACTTGAGGATCTGTAAATTATGATGTCATTTTCTAGCATATTCCCTCATTTTTGTAGAAGGAGAAACTGAGGCTTGGAGAAAAGTGACCTGACAAAGCTCTCTCTGAATTTATGGATGAGACTTGAACTGTAATCTAGGCTAGCTAGTTATCAGTTCTTGGCTTTTGCCCATGATTTGTTCCAGCCTCTTGGTCTTTCTGTCTACCTGTCTTTATCTTCATTTCTAAAGCTCTTCTCAGGTTCATGCCCCTTAGCATGGCACAGTAGGCTACTCATAACAAAGGAAAGCTTAGAGGAGTCTCATTATTTTACTGCAACTGCCTCACCTTCAAGCCTTGGTCAGGTTTTGCTACAATCTCTTTTTGCTAAAAATGTCACCTTTATTACTCCACAGATGTTGCATTCTCCTCTGGGGTTACTACAAAATATCTCAGGGGTAGTTTCTTAATTTAATTTTTATGATACCTCATCTACTCCCTGGTTGACCCTGACCTTAGAGTATTTGAAACCCTGCACACAGATTTCCCCATGGCAAATCACAAATCCAATTTTAATTTAATCTATAACTTCCAATGTAAGTTGTTGACAGTGAGAAAAAGAGGAAGAAAGGGGGAAGAACATTGCTTACTTCCTCATGCTCATTTTCTAACGCAGCACCACAATGTACTGCTTTGAAGAATCACAAAAAGAAAGAGAACACTGCAGAAGATTTTGCCATTCCTATAGACTAGGACTCACTATTACTTCCTGGTTTTATTGGATTTATATGAGATGCGAAATGAGAATATCAGCTGTGATACATATCCTTTCCATATGCTGTCTGCTTTAGATTATAAGCTTCCAGAAGATAAAGCTACCGTAATTCTCTGTTCAGTGCCCCTTAAAAGTCTTAGGGCTAACAGGCAATGAATTTGTTCTATTGCTTGGCAGTAGACCTAATGCTTCAAAACAGAAAAAAAAATGTACTTTTGTATTAACAGACACATATTAGCGTTTACCATACTATTGCTCTTTTCTTCTCGGTTCAACTATAAGTTAAATAATGGCATTATCTCTCTGTCCCCTCAGAGGCATTGTGTCTGGCCCAGCTCATTTCAGAGGAAGTAGTTGCTCAATAAAACACCTGTTGATCAGGTCAGTGCTTACAAAATCAAGGAGCAAAAATCATATGAAGATATAATCATATTTCTAATTATAGAAATGTTGGTTTCCTTCCACTTTGCAAAACCAACTTTACTAATTATATTTTCTTGAGGGTAATTCTAGAAGAAATGGAACCACTAAATGAAGGTGGTAGAGACCATTTAGATTAGCCAAGAAAGAGAACTCAATAGACTTGGGGGTGCTCCTACCTCACCTCTGACTCATTATTCTTGCTTATAACAGTCTCTTTCTCAACACTTCTTCAAAGTGCTACGCTAACATCCTATATTTACTTGATGGAAAACAGCATAAGTGAAATTTTAGTTTACTGTATCTAGTAAAATAAAAAGGACTAAATTCAAACCTGTCATAATCAAATTATAGGTGTTACTAGCTGTACCACATGGTTTGAAACATCTCTATGTTGATTTTATATACAAACATGTAGTGAAAGTGCATTTGTCAATAATGACAAGGGTCGAACAGGAGCAGAAAGATTGAGAGGAATAGTGTTGCTGGCAGTTATGGACTTCTACAATACCAAGGAACAATACTGTTTGACTCATTTTACTGACTGTAAAAATATGGAAGTAGGAACTGCAGAGGTAGATCAGCAGCTATGAGTGCAGTGGTGGGAATTCAATTACCAGCATCCGAGCCATGTGGCTCACAACTGCTTGTAACTCCAGCTCCAGAGAATCCAATATACCCGCTTCTGGCCACTGCAGGTGTCTGGATCCACATGGCACACACACACACACACACACACACACACACACACACACACACACACACAGAGAGAGAGAGAGAGAGAGAGAGAGAGAGAGAGACAGAGACAGAGACAGAGACAGAAAGACAGAGAGACAGAGATAGAGAGACAGAGAGAGACAGAGAGACAGGAGGAGGAGATGATAGAGGAAGACAATGAGGAGGAGGAGGAGGAGAAGAAAAAGAAGAAATCTTTAAAAAAATATGGAGAAGCATATCAACTAGTTTGTCTAGTGTGTATGGCACTAAAAATACATAACCCACAGCCATACTATTGGGTAATCACCAAGTTGTGGAGCCCTGCTTGGTTTCCCCACATCTATCAAAAGCTGTCATCTGTTTCTCTTCAGTCTCAATGCTGAGAAGCAGGACCATCATTCAGCTTTCATTGTGCACTTCAATTACAGATGCAATTCAGGTATTCAAAGTAAGTCATAGTTTACATGGGCTGAATTTAAAATCAGTTCCAAGAGTATTATTTTACTTACAAATATTTTATGAGCACTGTGAAGGAGACACTGAAGCTGCTCCTATTGAAATGAATAAATGAGGCTGAACTCTCCCGGCGCATGGTTTTGCATGGCCTTCTATGAGTGGGAGTACTGAATTACACGGTTTTTCAATAATACGTTTTGAGGTTTTCAGAGAGCCTTAAACTCCTCAAATCCTCTGATTCTATTTCATTTTTTATAAGAGCCCAGCATCTTTACAATTACACCTAATTATTTCTGACTCTGTTTATTTCATCCTTTGTGAATTTCTCAAGATTTCTATGTTTATGCAACCAGAAGCTAATTCCCATTATTTCGAGGAGGTGATCAAATAAAAATACATCAGTAGGACCACATTCTCCTGCACCGATGCAAAAGCAAGCTATTGTTTAAAAGGTGTTTGAGTCAGAAAATGGCTTCTGCCTAGAGAAATCTACAATGTTAATGTCTCCCCTGTACTTTTTATTCCTTTCTACACATCACTGAGGGCATTGTCAAATCAATTCAAATGAAAAATCTGGAGAATGACTATGTATAATCTTCTCATTTAGACTCATATGCCTCTTCATTTTAATATCAAAACAACCAGTAAAGGCCATTTTAAAGACACAATTATGCCAAGTGATATTCCACAGTTTTACATGTAGAACAACCTTCTTTTAGGTTTCCTGACAAATGAATAAGATCTTCCAGAAAAGAGAAGGTAAACTGTGCCCTGTGAGCAGCAGATATCAAATGGGAAATTATAGAAGTCCCTCGAAGAAAGAATAAAGTCCCACAAACTGGCCTTTACAAATGGCACCTAGCATCCATACCAACTGTACTAGGAAAGTTGAAAAGGTTTTCAAACCACACAAGGCCTTGAAGAAGTCCTCTTACAATATTGGTGTCTAGTTGACATTGCCAGACTGGAATGCATAGAAAACAGGAGGACCCAGTGGGCCAGTGCAGCAGATGAAACAGGAAGCCCAAGGTGCTATCTTTTGGGGGATAGGGGACTAGGTACAATTTTAAAATAACAAATAAGGGATCTTTATAAAATAGGAAAGACTTCAAATCTAGAAATGGAACAAAAATTATGTAATAATTTCTAACTTGTGAAATTATTATCTTCTCCAGTTTATGTATGCACAATATCCCTATGCAACACACACACACACACCCCACAGGCAATCAAACAAGCAAACAAAAGAAGCAGACATAGTTAACTATATGTCAAGCTACAAGACAGGATTCACTTGAACTGCGTTCCTTTCTAGCATCTAATTAATTGCATGTATATAGATAAATTATTCTCGTGAGACTTCAGGGAAGTCAGAGGTTAGCTTTCTAATTCTCACCTTAGGACCTAAGTAGACTTGGATTGAGTGCCAAGACAATTGACATGAATACTGAGAGCCTTCTAAGATTAGCATTCCTTTCTTGGCACCTAACTTGCTGGTCAGCAACACCAATACTCTATCACTTGGGAGCTTACTTCCAATGCAGTCCTTTATTTCCATAGTGTTTAGTTCTTTTTGAAGATTCCCCATGGGCAAGCTGTGAAAGACACTGGGTTTTCAGATACTCATATAAAAGAAGTTGACAACTACATGTGTGGTGCTGAATTGTCAGCCTAGCTGGCAGAGGTTAGAACCAGAAGCAGTGTTTTAACTTCCTGTGACATTTACAAGAATTGTAAAGCTGACTTTTGCTGGAAAATGTATGTTTAATCTAAGCAGTTCTGATACACTGGAAAATTGGTCCCTACATATCCACTTCACAAAATTAATCAGAATGGTAGAAAGAGACTTGGCCCATATCTCTGGAAGCAACTTATTGTACTACTTCAGAGCTGTAACGACCCTTTGGGGTCATGTGCTTTGAACATTGGTTTTATTAATGAAGAAATGAGCAGAGAGGGAAGAAGTAGTATGCAGAGTTCAGGTTTTCTAGTTCCCATCTGTTTTCTAGTTCCCATCTAGGGCTCTTCCCACTATAGAAATAGCCAAAGCCAAGGCTAGGCATGTCAGCATATCTTTGCGATGTCAGTCCTTGGGAGATGAAGGGAGGAAGATTCTATAGTTCAAGAACACAGCCTGGGCTACATAACAAGATTCTGACACAAACACAGGTAGTATGCCTTGAATAACAAAGACATTCAAAATTATCAGAAAAAAATATCCCTAAGAGACTAGATGGATCATTCATATTCTATAGGCAAAGGAGGGCTATGGGCAAATTCTAATTTTGCAAAGGACAAGGAAAGTGAGGAACAGACATGTGACAAGGGACTGTCCTGTGCTATGCTTGAGAACTAAGGGGGAAATGCTCTGCTGCTAACAATAGAGTGGGCAGAAACAGGAAATGAGAATTGGTACTGAAGCCAGGAAAGCATGAGGTGGCGGAAATGAAAAGGTCTAAAGTATAAAGTCCACAAAAACATTAACAAAAGCAAAGGGCAAATTTAATGTCCCTCCCGACTCCCCGTCCATCTGATCATTCTCTATCTAATTTCAATTTCCTTCATGGCATTGGCCACTCTCTAGGACTATCATGTTCCTGTACTTCAGCCTTAATTGCCTCCAACACTTACTTCCACATATGTACAAATTCCTTAAGAAACATAGGGACACTGAGTGAGCTTGCTTATCTCAGACTGTGTGAAGTGCTTGATGCATATACATTGAATGAACAAATCTGAAAATGATATAAGAATTTAGACTGGGTTGGTCATATGTGTGAGAATTTACAGGCTAAATTCAAGGACTGGATTTTACTGCTCTGTCATCCAGTGAGGATAAGACACTGTCTCTAATCCATTACTGTTTATAAATCCTTCAAAGCAAAGGAAATAAGAGTACTAGGAATGTGCACATAGTGTTAATATGAGAGTTGCTATGGCATGTAGTAACTGGAGAGCAGGGTGGAATGAGGTACAGGCAGGAGCTCTGGGATAGCCAGGACATCCCTAAGGTATAACAGTTTAGTCAGGGACCAGAATTGGGATCTGAGAAAGGACAAAAATAGACGTGATATGTAGAACTAGGACAAGAATATTGAATTGAGACCTGCAAACCCAATAGCCATTCTAGAGCTCTAAAAGGAAGTAAGGTACAACCCTGAAGGCAAGGCAAGGACCTCAATGTATTTGGCAGCTAAACTGGTCTTCATGTACCATAAGACAGGAAGTGCCCTGAGGCTGGAATAAGGCCAACCTTCTAAAAGAGAGAAAGAGAGTGAGAGAGAGAGAGAGACAGAGAGAAAGAGACAGAGACTGAGAGAGACAGAGACAGAGGGTGAGAGAGGGAGACAGAGACAGAGAGAGATTGTTCTCTGCTGAGGGTTTCAGTACTGAGACCATAGTTTCCATTGGAGGAGTTTGTTTATAGCCAGGTCTCCCTATGAAGCACACACATTAACCAAGATTTGTCTGTCCCCTTGCTCTAATTAAAATTTAAGGTTAGACATAATCATTCATCCAGCGTAAAACACTGATGAGCCCACTTGGAATGTAAAAGCCCAAAGCAACTCAATATTTACCAAATTTAAAGGAAGCAATCAATTGTAATTCGAATTTATGCACATCCTTTCCCCACTTCAGATCTGCCTTATTTCCCTTAAGTTCCCCTCATCATTAAGACTGTCAACGAAGTTATAGTCTCTATGTATCTGCAATAAGTGAAGGGAAATGGATCAGGAATCTACACGCAGAGACTTTATAGGTCCAGTATTCACAGCCTCAATTCTCCACAGAGATCCTGGCATATTTAGTAAATATTTACAGAATGAATGAAAGAATTTCCTTATACCCCTTGAAAGAATTGTTTCAGCTTGTCATAATACTTCATGCCTACAATCCCAGAACTCAGGAGGCTGAGAACCACAAAGCTTGCTGCAAATTCTGGATTGGCTTGGGGCTACATACGTGAGTGTTTCAGGCCAGCATGGGCTACAGTTTAAGACTTTGCCTCAAAACAATTATATTCACAATATCTCAGACACCCCTGACCCAGCATATGCGTATGCCCGTGCACACAAGTACTCTCAAAATTCCCATATGGTCATTCTTCCCTTTGACAAATCACTGAAATAATAACCATTTGTTTCCCAAGAAAGATGATTTTAATTAACATTCCCTCCAAACATGCCAATCATCCAGCACCTTAAAAATGAACTCAATTTATATCAAGAAAGCTGTTCTCTATCCCCTAGAAGCACACAGCTTTCAAAGACCCAATTGGTACTGACATTTCCAGTTCATAAAAAACAGAGACTCAGTTTGCCTATCATGAAACCTGAAAGCCCACTTTGTGCCATGCTGCTAACTTAGACTTTTTTTACTTCTGCTTAAGTTAATAGCCCACCTTTGTTCCTTGTTTTTAATCCCTAATACTTCTGAAGCTTCCATCTGTTCTCCTAAGGGGATGACAAAAGCCAGACTACACTTTCAGCCTCCTAGGATATCCTGCCCTGGAGATTCTCAGCAGGCATTTGGAAATTGAAGTTAGCTCAGAGCTCCAGAATGAATTAAGGATTGGTGAGGTCAGTTTGGGAATCATTAGTGTAGGGGTTAAAGGTGAAACTACTCGAAGCAATGAAATTATTCAGGAAATCAACATAGCAAGAGGGGAGATGCAGGTCAATGACAGGAACTCAGGAGTTGCTCCATTTAAAAGAGAGCAAATGTGTATACATGCGTGTTCATAAAAAATGCTTATGCACACGCACTAGCATATAGTGTGTGTGTGTGTGTGTGTGTGTGTGTGTGTGTGTGTGTATGTGTGTTTACTAGAGATTTCAACAAAGAAAACCTAATGGATGTTGTGAAAACACTAAGATAAATGGTGAACACTTTTAAGTATAAGATGGTCAAGTGCCAGAGACTTCAGATGTCCAGAAGAATGAAGCCAAGAAGTAGCCATCAGATTGTGATAAGTGGTAGTCCCAGGTAACTTTTGTAAAAAGTAGTCTTCCCATTGTGGTTCTTGTGGATTGTATGTGACCAGACACACATGAATGTATGCAAGATACACTGGTGAGGATCTCAAAGCACCAGAAGATTAAACATCAGTAAAGAATAAGATTGGTACCGACTGTCCCATAGTCCCATACAACAACGTTAACCACAGTTACACACTCTTCCCCATGTGCTGGAATCATTGCTTAGTATTCCTAAGCACGATTTGACTTTCATTAGTGTGATAACTCTAAAAAGTTGCTTCATTTTTTTTTGTGAGAAAACCACAGCCAACAAAGGTTAAGCAAATTACCCAAGGCCACACAGACTGATAGTGCTAGGATGGACCAGAGTTCTCTTTGAAGCTGAAAGTCCCTGCTGCCAGCCACTGAAGTCCTCACACCCAGACTCCTGGTAGATAGCTATGCTTGAGGAGAAGGGAGCTGACACTGATGAAGTATCTCTTAGTGTCTATCAGCTTCTTTGCATTGAGTATTTCCTTTCACACATACTCCATCAACTTTCAGGCTTCATTTACTAAAACCTTATGAGGAATTGTTCAAATAATTCTATTTTGGGCTCTTATTAAATTAAAAAAAAAGCCCTAAAATCCATATGACTGGAAAACGTCCTGCTATCACTCAAATGTACTTGTAAATTTCCAGTGGTTTGAATTGTTTTGAAAGTGTGGCGTCATTGATAAGGTGGTTGTTTTTCAGATCCAAATTAGTAATAATTAAAGGCATTCAGTTAACTGAGAGGAATTGGGTAGCATGCTCTTAAACGGCCTCTTCTAGCCTTGACTTTTGACAATTCTTGCATTCGGATCTAGAGCCAATAATGTCAAAGATAAGGGGTTTTGAGGAGAATGGAAATTCAGCAGCAGAACTGGTTGGCATGTCAGCATCCCATTATCCCATAAAATAGTATAAAAATAACCCTGTGGCCATTAAAGACATTGATTGTGAATTCAAATCGAAGCTTGGAAACACCAAATGATATCCTAGAAATCCAACCAACTAATTTGCCTCTGGCCCAACAAAGATCTTAGAAGATCCAATTGGCTATCATGGGGGGGGGGGGGCCCGAGAGACAGGGTGTGAGGGAATGACAGACAAAAACTTGAGCAATTAATGTTTTGCTGTCTATAGAAAACCAAATCAGGTTCTGGTCTAAAGCAATTAGGATCGCTGCTAATTGTGCATGTGTGGAGCAGTAATACTAGGCATTTGGGGTGGCTTGCTCTGATTGCTCCCGTTCTTCCTCTGGATTACAAAAATCCATTCAGACAGCTAAATAATAGCAAGTACTTAGGCAAATTGTTAATTATGAGGCAGAGATAATCATAATCTTGTACATTTATGAAACTGCATATACAATGAGGATTACCAAATGAATCGTTGCTTTATTATTTTACCAGTGGTTGAAAAAATATGCAAGCCTTGCAAACGGTTTTCATACTCATTCATTCTGTCCACCAGAAATGGCCCCACCAATATTTACCAAAGCTGTTTCTTTGCCATCTCACCACCTGCACCCCTCTTTTCTTTCTAAGACTGTATAAGGAAGGTTGCCTTGACAACTCCTGCTCCAACTGAGCAGCACCATAATAAAAAGAACAGTATGTCAGAATGGTGCTACCATGTAACTTTTAAAGCAGAAAGGAAATAAAAACTATCAACACTTCTGTCAAAGCAATTTTAGGGAAAATAATCTCTCTTTTATTGACCATTCTGATAATAATCATCCACCCAATTTTATTCGCACTGAAATAAATCAAAGATCATAGTGGAAATGGGACACACTCAAAGTCACTGCTCTAGACAGTAACAACATGTAATACTCTTGCCACAAAGACACGTATCCAGACTATTATTTTTAAAAATACCCTCCCATAGCAATATGTGACTAAGTGTTGGTGTCTATTGTGTATTTTAATGCCTTATAAATGGACTATAACATTAAACAGTGACTTTTCTCAGTTGTCAGATAGTCTGAAAGATCTGAGGATGAAGATGGCATCTCAGCTCCTGAAAAATAAATTGGGCATCTTACACTGACCCCATCTAATCCATTTTCATAAGACCTAGTGGAGGAATGCCAAACTCATTACCACCTTTCTACTCTCTGAGTTATATGGTGGGGGAGAGGCATAGGTACATAGGAAGGGAAAACAGACATTGGTAAATATTTCTGGACCAAAAAAAAAAAAACCACACACACACAATAAGTCAAATATAAAACTGGTGAACATCACAACTTTAGAAGAAAATATGCCATAAAAATAGAGCTTGCCATTAAAAATTTTTTTTTCATTAACCTCTTCAGCACTGGTGACAATATGATGCAGCCCATGGCAACCGTGGGTGCTTTCTGGGAACATTTTCAATATTTCTTGTGTTTGGTTAGATTTATGCTCCTGTATCATTCATATAGCAAATAAAGGCCTACTGCTTATGGGGTCACTCTGCCTTGCAAGTCCACATACTTGCATACTTAAAAAAAAAGACATGGTCAAATAACTGATTCTCTGTTAAGAAAATGTTGGTCCAATTGTTCTGTATCCCACTCCACCCTAGGCGCAGGCAACATGCCTGAAGCACTGAAAGACTGTTGACGCTAGGGATGCTCTTACTCATACAGTCTACTCTGTCATACAACCTCAGCTATCTCTCTGCAGTGGGGCAAGCTAAATCTTCCTCTCACTTCCAGATTAGTTCTGCCTATAGACTTGAGACTGCATGCTGCTTTCAACTCAAACAAGCCAAGTATCTATAAGAAAAATTAACTATTTTATATTGCAATTAAATTGGCTGGTTATTGCAGAATCTAGTTTTTTTCTTTTTCTTTTTTCTTTCTTTTTCTTTTTTCTTTTTTGCCTCCTTGGGATTTGGTAAACTAAAAATACATTGTTGCTTACCTTGTTGCATCTAGAATCTGAAAAATCCTCCACCTGTTAAAGGAACAGTAAAACCAGTAGCAAGAGTATGCCAAGACAAAAGTTATATTTTTATAGTTTCCCAAACTGAAAGGAAATAATTCATGGGTGACTTTCCCATTTTGTTCCACATTAGCTCACTGACAATAAGAGGGGACATTTCAAATCACAAGGCTGAAAAAGGAGAAGGGCAGCATTGAGAGCCAACCTCTGGATAGCTGTGGGTAGGGAATGATGTATTTACCACTCAGATAAACTCCATTCTCTTTCTCAAGGGGCAGTGGCAAACTCAGCAAAGAGAAAAGCTCAGAAACACAAACCCAGACCAAGTCTAACCCTGGAGAGCATGGATGACATGGAAATGCTTCAATGAAAGGAGTTATGGCAGATTTTTCACATCATTGGGAATGTCTGAACACATACAAAAGAAATGAAAAGAACTTTTAGACTTTGCTTACACTTTTCAATGGGATGGAAATTCAAAGTATGCATTGCACGCGCGCACACACACACACACACACACACACACACAGTGATAAATAATTCATTACTGTAGTGTCTGGCATCCAAACACAAAATATCCATAAAAGTAAGTAAACAATATATCTCTTCATTTATAAAACTTGCTTAGATCTTTCTCATAACACAGGTCTTTGGAGTGATAAAACAGTAACTCTACAGTGTGAACTTCTTTTAGTTTGTTTTTTGCATTTACATGAGTGTTTAGGGATGTGTGTATGTGTGTGTGTGTGTGTGTGTGTGTGTGTGTGTATAAATGTACATGTGCCACTATATATATATATCAGTCAGTGGACAGTCATGATATGTGCATAGCAGTCAGAGGACAACCATGATATGTGTATAGCAGTCAGAGGACAGCCATGATATGTGTATAGCAGTCAGAGGACAGCCATGATATGTGTATAGCAGTCAGAGGACAGCCATGATATGTGTATATCAGTCAGAGGACAGCCATGATATGTGTATAGCAGTCAGAGGACAGCCATGATATGTGTATAGCAGTCAGAGGACAGCCATGATATGTGTATAGCAGTCAGAGGACAGCCATGATATGCGTATAGCAGTCAGAGGACAGCCATGATATGCGTATAGCAGTCAGAGGACAGCCATGATATGCGTATAGCAGTCAGAGGACAGCCATGATATGCGTATAGCAGTCAGAGGACAGCCATGATATGCGTATAGCAGTCAGAGGACAGCCATGATATGCGTATAGCAGTCAGAGGACAGCCATGATATGCGTATAGCAGTCAGAGGACAGCCATGATATGCGTATAGCAGTCAGAGGACAGCCATGATATGTGTATAGCAGTCAGAGGACAGCCATGATATGTGTATAGCAGTCAGAGGACAGCCATGATATGTGTATAGCAGTCAGAGGACAGCCATGATATGCGTATAGCAGTCAGAGGACAGCCATGATATGTGTATAGCAGTCAGAGGACAGCCATGATATGCGTATAGCAGTCAGAGGACAGCCATGATATGTGTATAGCAGTCAGAGGACAGCCATGATATGCGTATATCAGTCAGAGGACAGCCATGATATGTGCATAGCAGTCAGAGGACAGCCATGATATGTGTATATCAGTCAGAGGACAGCCATGATATGTGTATAGCAGTCAGAGGACAGCCATGATATGTGTATAGCAGTCAGAGGACAACCATGATATGTGTATATCAGTCAGAGGACAGCCATGATATGTGTATAGCAGTCAGAGGACAGCCATGATATGCGTATAACAGTCAGAAGACAATTTGCAAAAGTTGGTCCTCTCCTTCTACCATGTAGGCTTATGGGATTGAGCTCAGGCCCTTCAGCTTGATCACAAGCTTGACCACTGGGCCATCTTAGTTAACTTCTCATCTGAGGAGTGTCTGTCTCTGAAGTTGTGCCAGGTCAGTTTGAGACTCAGTTAGCTTTCTGATATCATTCACACCACTACAAGGGGCACTAGAATTATACTGTAATTACATTACAATGTTATAAGGGCCTGTATGTTGTTATGGGAGAAGTGTCTTATTACATCAAGAATATGTTCAGGCTTCTAGGGTGAGTTAGAACTATCTTTAAATAGCAGGGCGAGCAGCAGAGCCTTGCTTGCATCACCACTTGGGGAACAGTATATTACTTTCTGAAAATCTTGAGTCTTTGGTGCAGGTATACCTCACTTTCCTGCTTCTTGGTTGCTAAGGCTTCTGGGGAAACACATGTTCTGAGAAACCAACAAGATATGCCTGGTGAGTTTTGACACTAAATCTTTCAACAAGATACCCCCATGAATTGACTTGATATTCAAAGTCCAATGTATTCTCTTTCACTCCAGCCATAACAGAGAAGAATTTTAGAGCATTCTAATCTGCCCCATGATATAACATCCTTATACAATGAAGACAGCCTAGAAGCCCTTGCGCACACTTGGCCCCGTGAACCAAAGAAAATACAAATTTTGGATGAAAATACAAACAAACGAAAAGCCTGACAAAAACAATAATAAGAGAACACTTTTAAAATGAAAATATGATAGAATGTATTGATTTGCTTTAGGTCCAGGAATTTCCAAAGTAAAATACACAGTAGTTTCTAAAACCATAACTTTCATTATACTCTCCTAATGGAAATCATCAAATGATGTAAATATGTCCATTGATTTGTATCAGGGCTGGGTTAAATTTAACTTCAATCTGAGAGTTGTTATCTCTCAAGAGTATTACTTTTTATTTTTAGGCAAACTTCCCTCCTGCTTGTTAGCATTTCCCACTGATTGCACTGAGAAGACCTTAAAGAGCTTAAAGATCATTACCTGAGTGTCCAGGTGGCCAGAGGGGCAGCATTCAGTGACGAGCCATGAAGATGTTACAGGTACATCAATGTTGCAGGTACATCAATTGAAAGCATGGACGGCCATTGCAGGTGAGCCATTGCCATGGGCGAAAGGCAAAAATTAATATGAGAGAGAGAGAGAGAGAGAGAGAGAGAGAGAGAGAGAGAGAGAGAGAGACTGTTAGAAGAAATGGAATTAATTTTAAAAACTTATTTTACTCAACTGTACACATACTCTCCTTTGGAATGGTTCTCAAAAGGAATCCTTTAAATAGATCCTTTAATCATGAAGAGTTATTCAAGCTACATTTATTATCCAATATGTGCCAGGAATTTCTATAGGATATAACAGTGACTAAAACAAACAAACAAACAAAATCCTTCCTTTTTGCAAAGTCTGCAATCCTGTGGAATATTTTGAGGGCCATCTGCTTGAAATAAGAATTCTCCAGAAATATACCATATGTGAAAGTATTTCTCCTGGTTTTATTTTTTCTTTTCTTTATGTATGAAGAATATACCCAATGGCATCACAGTCCAACATTTGTAATAGACGAAACTGCTTTCTGATTAGAAGGAAGACTATAAACACATGGTCTCTTCCCCTTAAAAGCCCTCCCCAAAGGCCATTACTTAGGGTTCTTTACAGCTGCCCCAAGAGCCTCCATTACTTTCTGAAAGGTTGTGAAAACCAGGCCTGTCAATAATAATTCTGTTCTCAGTGGGAGGGGAGGTGTTTAGTCTTGCCTGGAGTAGTTGTCCCAAAGTGTGGTGGTTCCCAGGGTGCACTTCCCTTCCCTGAGGAGATGGGGAGGAGATAATGGGGAGAAGGATTTGAAAGGGTAAAACTGGGAGGGGATGGGGGGGCTACAATTGGGATGTAATGTGAATTTAAAAAGGTAAACTATGAAAAGAAGAAAATAATATGCTAGTTTCACATCTTAATAGAGTTTTGTTCATTGGCTCTTATTTTTTTTTCTCTAAGAAGTGGCCCAGGTGACAAGCTGAGACTAAACTCATTAGCCCTTAGCAAGTCCCATTCTGGGAAAACAGCACTGGAGGCTCATGGGACAGCTACAAAGAACCCTACGTGATTGGAAGACAAAGGAGTCCTGGTTATCCAGTCCATGACTTGGATGCTGTGCTAAGATCAAAAAGCTAGGCTCAACCTCCAAATGGCAGCAGTTACCTAAAAATGTCAAGTCAGTAGGATAAGCAAAAGATAGAAATGAAGACAATACGCCTATCACTGGAATAATGGGAATATGGGAGTACTTGAGATTTTGAAATTCTTTTTTTTATTATTATTATTTTCTATATTCTTTGTTTACATTCCAAATGATTTTCCCTTTCCTGGTTCCCCCACCCCCTAAATCCCATAAGTCCTCTTCCCTCCGCCAGTTTCCCCAATCAACACCCTCCCACTCCTCTGTCCTGGCAATCCCTACAATGCTGCATCAAGAGGAATTCACCTTTTCTTTGCAACTATTTCATTGATATATACAATGCATTTTTATTAGATTTCCCATCTCTCCTGTTGATTCCTCTTGCCCAAGTTATGATTACTTTTACTCTCCACTCATTTGTTGTGACACACTGAGTTTAATTAGGGTAGATTGCATAGGCATGGATGGTTGAGGCTATTTCACTGGAGTCTGGGGAACTTAGAAGTGCCTAAACTACTGAGGAAAATTACGTTAGATGAGGGCTTCCATCTGAACCGGGAATTTTCAACTATGGTGCCTACCTTTGGTATTTACATTATTAGGGTCTGTGCTTGGGGCTTCAGAAAAAAATAAAGTAATTCACTTTAATATTAAGACCTAAATCAAAACTTAAAAAAAGCAAAATTGAATAAAAATGTAAGAGCTCTTGCCCAGGAATCACGATTCCAGGTTTCTGGTTCCAATTTTCCCAAGTTTCATCTTGGGCAATAATCTTTTCCACTGGCTTTCTGGAGATGAACTAGTTCAACAAGCCAGTTTTTAAAGCACCCCATTTCCAGGCTCAACCGTTCTCTATTTTTCATTTCAACTGTTTTAGTCTAGTTGTCTTTTCAATACAGCCTACTACTGGTAGTTCAAAGAGCCCAGCACTCCTGCATTCACAAGTAGATGAGACATGGTCAAAACAACAGTATCCAAATGGAAATGTGGCTGCTCATTATTCTCTCTGGGGAAACAGCTCTATTTATTTAAATATACAAAGGGGTTAATTCTTTATTGTGTAAAATTTACATCAAAAATTGGGAAACCACCAAAAGTCAACAACTGATTGACCAATATTTCCCCACTCCAATTTTTCTTTCTCCTCGTATACATGGTTTATCTACCAAGAGCCTGGCATGGGGTAAGAACAGTATGTTTGCAGAGACTTTTATAGTCACATAGGCCCAAATAAAGGATGCTCTGATTTGGTTAAGGATACTTAAATCTCTTTCTACAGAAACATTTTGCCTGAATGCAAATTTGTAAGAAGCAATTGTTTACCATAGCTCCAGAGCTTCCAAGCAAATGGTTTCCAAGTAAGTAGCCATTTGGTCTCTCTCTCTCTCTCTCTCTCTCTCTCTCTCTCTCTCTCTCTCTCTCTCTCTCTCTCTCTCTGTTACTGTCTCTGTTTCTCTCTCTCCCTTCCTTCTCCCTCTTTTCCTCCCCACTGTGCCTTTGACTGCACATTTTTTCCAGTGTCATCTTGCTCTGACCTAGTAGATTACCAGTCCACTAACTCACCACACTTCTTTTTTCTATTTGATACTACACTCTCTCTTTGGCTTCTGAGAATCAAATGTAGTATATGCTAGCAGTAAACACACAGCAACTAATGATGGCAAAACCCTTTTCACATTCACTAGGCTAATTAGTTCCCTACAGCTAGGAAAGGATCTAACAAAAGCTTAGGTTAAAGACTATTCAAACTGCTGCAGACAGATGGGGAGCCAGAAAGAAGGGCCTGCACACTTGTCCTGTTACAACTCACTTTTTCCTTATAAAAATCTTTAAATTGTTGGTTTTTGCAGAGGTTTGAGGTCATGAAATAAGTCCAGGAATCATACATATTAAATGACAGTACATTTACTACCTGCTCCACTCTCTTGCCTACAAAATGGGGCAATTATAATGCCTGTACTAATAATGATACACAACATGTATAAAATATATTATTATGAGTAAAGCCCAGTTAGAAGAGAAACCAGTCTAGTCAGAGCAGAAACCTGGTGTCATTTTTAAGCATGTCAATGAGTTGGAGTATAGGATAGTTTTCAAGTTACTTGTGTAATGATTAGTTGAGATTATACATAGATATTCTATAGCAGAAGACAAGAATCAGAGTCAACATGCAATAACCTTTATGTAGGATTATTTTTATCTAGGAGGAAATCCAAATAAGAGAATAGGAGAATAGGCTCAGCAGTTAACAACAGTACTGGCTGTTTTTCCAGAGGACTCAGGTTCGATTCCCAGCACCCACAGTGCAGCTCATATAACTATCTGTTACTCTAGTTCCAGGGGCTTTGACACTCTTACACAATGCACATAAAATACAATTAAATTAATTATTTTAAAAATGAGACTAGTCCAAAATGATAGTGAGCTGAGTTGCAGGCCACAGAAATAGCTCTCTGACCTCTGTCACGGAGCCATCTTTCACTGGGAACAGAATCAGGTCTTCAAAAACAGTGCCCCAAAATACCTATATACCAATAGCCAACCACACTTATTAATACTGTAGAGAGATTTGCCTTATTCTGTTTGGTCATTCTGCATTATTTCTCAATCTATACCAAGTCCACATGAAATAATGCTTACTGCATAGAACAGGGTTAACCTGAGGAAACTGTAATCCAGATCATCTTTCCTAAGTACACTTTATCTGTTTTTTATCCACAAGCCCCAGCCTTTGTCACAACTGCAAAGTTGTCTGTTCTGATTGTTCCTTTCACAGTACCTCCCTTTTCTCTAAGACACTCAAGTTGGTTTCCAAACTTCCCGTCATGTCATTCCATTTTCTGCCAGCCAACATGTATTTCAATCTGGTATTTGTATTTTGGCAATAGTCATAGGAATACAGAGCCTTTTAGGACCATAGTAATTACTGTTCATTGATTTTTACCCTCAACCCTCTGACAATTAAGAAGTATTTTTAATAACCCCTTAATAACATGAGATGCCACACAGATCAATTATAGTGTTGCATTTAATTCATAGCTATTGGTTGCTTATTCCCTAGATTAAATATAGGTAGCTTGGACTAGAATGCAATAATTAAGGTCCTCATTTCAGAACTGTTGAGTATCTGGCTCAAAACTTTGGCAAACACATTCCTTTTTTATCATAAATTTTTTACTCGATGCTTTTTATTTACATTTCAAATGATTTCCCCCTTTCTGGTCCCCCACTCCCTAAAAGTCGCATAACCCCCTTCTCTCCCCCTGTTCTCCCACCCACCCCTTCCCACTTCCCTGTTCTGGTTTTGCTCTATACTGCTACACTGAGTTTTTCCAGAACCAGGTGCCACTCCTCCATTCTTCTTATACCTCATTTGATGTGTGGATTATGTCTTGGGTATTCAAAGTTTCTAGGCTAATATCCACTTATCAGTGAGTGCATACCATGATTGATCTTTTGAGTCTGGGTTACCTCACTTAGTATGATGTTCTCCAGCTCTATCCATTTGCCTAAGAATTTCATGAATTCATTGTTTCTAGTGGCTGAACAGTACTCCATTGTGTATATATACCACATTTTTTGCATCCATTCTTCCGTTGAGGGATACCTGGGTTCTTTCCAGGTTCTGGCTATTATAAATAGGGCTGCTATGAACATAGTGGAGCACGTATCTTTATTACCTGCTGGGGAATCTTTTGGGTATATGCCCAGGAGTGATATAGCAGGATCCTCTGGAAGTGACTTGCCCAACACATTCCTAATTAGGTAATATGGTTGGTCGACTAGCTGCCTTTCCCATGTTCCTATTTACTGTACTATTTTCATGAACTATATAGCCCAAGTCTCATAAACAGAGAACCAGACAAAAAATGCTCCTGAATTTCTCTAAGAGACCCCCCATGCCAAGGGCTTGGAAGACAAGTTGTTCCTGTTGTGATTATAAAAAGATAAAGAGATATTATATGTATATGTTCTATGGGCTGTGGTTAAGGTGTAGGGGAAGGGTGTACCTCAGCAGGTCCATGATAGTATAGCATAGAATAAAGTTTATTCAGGGCACGGGGAGGGGGTTAAGAGGGTAGTAAGAGATAGAGAAAGGCAGAGAGAGGGTGAGATTAGAGAAGTAGAAGGCCAGTCATGACCACGTGGAGAGAGGGAGGAGAAAAGCCCAAGAGGGCAAGAGAGAAGCAAGCAGGAAGAGAAGCAAGCAGGAAACAGGAGTAAGAGGCAAGAGACTACAGAGAGAGGAGGGGGTAAGCAGCCCCTTTTATAGTGGGCCAGACCTATCTGGCTGTTGCCAGGTAACTGTGGGGGTGGAGCTTAGACAGAATCCTAACAGTTCCTCAGTAGCATACTCTTCTTATCAGATCCGCAGACACCTCCTGCTCCCCATGCATCTTTGAATGGCCATGACTGAGAATTTGTATAGCACTCAGCACCCAAGCTAGGAGCTGCCTAACTGGGGCATATTAAGCCAATTTACGGGATTCTATTGATGAGTTGGTATGTTAAATCTCTGAGGTTACATTTGTTAAGAACCATAAACCTAAACAAGTGACTAACATGGACACATCCGTGCTTTGGGGGTGGCAAATCTTTTCATTACTGCCTTTAATGGTAACAGAGTCAGCGCCTATCACATCATGTCTGAGTCAGAACACAAGTGGCTGCTAAAAACAAGTGATACAGAACGTTATTTCAGCATTAACCACTCATCTTTGACATTTTAGATTTGAGTCCCATATCCACTTGTTCTTCCATATCTCTGATAAGTAGTTTCAGTTTCTATGGAAAGAGGATATGTAAATAGACACTGTGAGAACTGGATTACATCTTTTAGGGACTATTGGAGTCACTCAACATTTCTGGATGCTGAAATCAGGCTGGGGACAGAGACTCACCACAGAGCATAGCAGTGGCAGAGCCAAGGACAGGATCCACTTTAATAGTATGTCACTCATACCATTTGTACTAGAAGCTTCTTAGAACAATGGTTCTCAACCTGTGGGTAGAGACCCCCCTCAACTAGGTGTCACATATCAGATGTTTACATTAGGACTCATAACAGTAGCACAATTAGTTATGAAATAACAGTGAAAATAGTATAATGGTTGGGAGGATCATCACAACATGAGGAACTGTATTAAAGGATCACAGCATTAGGAAGATTGAGAACCACTAGCTTAGAGCATCTTCTCTCAGACACAATCACACTCATACCACACTTCAGAGCAAGTAAAGAGCTAGGACTGCAAAAGTCTCTAAAAGCATCTACAGAAGACTGGAAGATTATCTCATTCTTCATTTCTATAGTTGTTAATGTAGAAACAACAGTTTTATGCTTTTTGATAACTTCTTACTCACAGGCTGATTGTTGACTACTTCACCCATTATCCTCGACTATTCCATTATCCTTTTCATCTGAGGATCACAATGCCAAATACACGAGCCCTTTATTGCTGAAGTACCAATCACATTTTTGAAACAAAATGGATCTGATGAGAAAGCTTGCTGCACAGCCTTTTCACAGAAGGATTTTCTTCTCTGCTGGCAAGTCAGTTAGTCCTCAGTGGCAGAAGCCTGTTCTCAGCTCTTTGTTGTCTGCATGACCACCCTCTTTTCACCTCCCCCAACTCCCAACCTCATACACCAGAATTTAGTAAAATTCTCCCACTTTGGCATCATAAGAGTGCCCTCTAGTGATGATCCAATTAAGAACCTGGGGACCAAGGGGCTTTGGTGGGAAATGGGGTCTTAACTTGCCCTTGGCCATCTGAGGCATTTCTGTGTCACCTATTTATCAATTTAGTTTTTCTCAAAGCAGGGAAATGGGTGGTTTATAATGGAGTAAGCCAAGAAAAACAAAATGGAGGGCCACAAACCTTAGAAACTCTGATGTCCTGCTTCCTGAGAAGAGTTAGCATTCATGATGCAGGATGCCTTTGAGGCATAAAATGCATGTGCAGGCACAAGCTGACTCTTCAGTCGAAATCTAGCAAGTATTTTCATACATGCCTTAGAGTTCCCTGTATGCAAGCATCTGTAGTCCTATGATGGGACCTTATAATATGTTCCCTCAATGTAGTCACATTGTATATTTTTTTTTCAGCAGAAAAGAATCAAAAATCCCTTGGAAATGTCCCTGAGTGTGACAGACTTGCTGTCCATTGCAAGACAGACTAGAAAAAAATGGCATTTACAATATTTAATACAATATAAGACTACCATAAGTAACCACTTGGAGTTATTCCCTCCTATTATACTTCCAGGCTTAAGAGTTTAGGGTCTGGGAGATCCACAGTGCCTGTTATTTAAGCACTGGTTCAAACCAGCAGAAACGTTTCCACTGGATCTTTTACAGTCAACCATGCAAAGCTCTACTTCATTGTATCCCTAATATTTTATGTTGAAACAAACAAAAAATTTGGTAAATTGCCAACATGAAGTATAACTGCTTCACTCATATTACCATGTTTAACCACAGGGATTGCACAAGGTCCCTAACAAGGAATCATTTGGCCAGTGCTAACGTAACGATTGAGATCATTCTCAAGACTTGTTTAGTGAAGTCACTAACAGGATCAGACTCATGGGATGGTACATAATGGATATATGTCAGTCCTTTTTAGTGGGGATGGGGAATGGGGGGATGGGGAATGTTTAGGTCTCTGATGAAGTCAAATCATGGTGAGAGCAATGGATTTGATGGGAAACTTCATTCAAGCTGGTCCCAAATGAAAAGTTGAGACCTGCAACCATGTTCCAGAACCACAGCACCTCTTCTTTGGTTACTTCAAACTTGGTCAGTCTCATTTTCCTCAACAGAACTGGTACCCCTTTGTGATCTCCAGCACTTCCCAGCAAAAGACACAAACTACATGAGCCAAAAAAAATACTTGTTTAATTCAATACACCCAACATTCTTCATGTAAGGTGCCAGGAGCTGCATCATCTTGCTCAGATATTTCTGAAGATGCAACTTATAGGGTCAAGTAAATGAAACACTTGGGTGCTGGTCTTGATGATTTAAAAGAAGCTGTGTGACAAGAACTTTGATGGGCCACTGCTCTTCTTGCCACCACTTGCCCAGCCTGTGTCTTCTGCAGAAGCTGGGAGCCGAGAGGCCATGTCTTTCTCCATGTTTAGGAAAGAGAGAAAAGAACTATAGAAGTTGAGTAAGGCTATAAAATCTCAAAGCATGGACTCAGAGATGTACTTCCTCCAATGTAAAGCCCCCGAAAACAAAACAAAACAAAACAAAACAAAACAAAACAAAATATAACATTTATGGGGTTGTTCTCTAAATAGCTACCAAAAGAAAATCACAATGAACAACAAAAACCTTTAAAGGTTCCATAACCTCCTCAAACCACACCACCAACCACAGACGAAGTGCTGTACCACATGAGCCTATGGGTGGACATTTCTCATTCAAACTCACCACGCCTGTCAAATAGTAACAGGATTTTTTTTCTGCCTGCGGCCATGCCTCCCATACCTTTATGGACTTTCCCTCCAGGACCAAAAGCCCAAACAAACTTTTTTTTCCCTGTACGTTGGTTTTGGTGATGGTATTTTATCACACTATCCGATATATAAATAAATAATAGAGCATATGCAGTATGTTCCTAATTAAATTTTCCCTGTGCTATCTATGGAAGTATTTTTTGAATGAACAATGAACAGTTTTGTGGTCTATGGGGCAAAACTAGGACCAAAATTATTCAGTTTTTGTCCTTCAAAATATCAAACTCAGGGCACATTTGTAGAATCAACCAGAAAAATATGTTTTCCAGAATTATTGGGACCTTTCCCTTAATGAGCAAATAACGCCATTCACATCATCAACTTCCTCTCTGCCAGACACTGTACGCTTTACAGAAATTATTTAATCCAAAGAAAAATAGCTTAAAATTATTGTGCAGATAAGAAAACCATGGATCAGGAGGGAAAGTTTAGTTGTTTGGCCAGTCTGACAAGCTGAGTTTGAACCTCAGGACCTACCTGAGTAAGAAGAAAGCCAACACTCTGAGCTCACCATGTGCATGCCCACGTGTATGAATGTGTACACAAATAAACAAAAAAGCAAGCAATAAATTCAATCACAAATAAAATAATTCAAAAAGAGAAGAAAAATGGAGCTATGAAGGATTTGCCCAGTAAGAGCCTGCATTCAAATCCAGAATCACAGGATGCCTGTCCCCAAGCACATTAGCCACTAACTTGTAACCGAAATTGATTTTACCTGCACTGCAGTGTTGTGAGGTAGGCATCATTCTTTGTTCACAGGGAAGATAGAGAGTCTCAGAATACAACTTACTCAAGGTCATATTGCTAATAAGTAAAACTACCAGGACAGAAATGTTCAGTCCTCCAGCCCGAATACTATGCCTTTGCACGTTAGACTCTGTGCTTGCCTCACTGTGGCCCTGATATTGAAAGGGTCACTGTATATAATCAAGCTGGGCATAACACACTTTCATTGAGAGCTGGGAACAGTGCACTCCAAAGTGCTTCCATGTATGCCTCTCCTTAAGCCTCCCAAGGGACTATTTTTCATTTTGAATTCCAGGATAGCGTGCAAACCACTTGAACATAAGGGACCTGGATGAGAACTCAGTGTAAATCTTCCTGGGACCTGTGCTGTGCTTTAGACATAAATCAAGTGGATGTGGGTGGGCCCAGTACCTTCAGGGAAAGTGAATTGCCAAGCGGATCTGGTCTCTCTGGAGTAGTGGTGGGGGTGGGGGGTGGGTAGGAGGAGGAGCAGGGGAAGAACTGCCTTTGTTCCTATTGTTTCTATTTTTTTTTTATCAATACAAGAATATGATTAGAGCAGAAAGACAGAATCCAGAACTGTAGGTCAAAGATACCACAGTGCAGAGGGGGCTGGAAGAAGACTGTGTACCTATGGTAAGAGGATGAGTTGACACCTTGAGAAATCATAGGTGTTGTCATGAAATGGCATGGTGAAGAAGACCATGTACACTGATCACAACTTAGTTTTAAATTTATTCAAACAGAAAGGTATTGCTAAGAGACCATCAAGTCCAAACTCTTAATTTATACCTTCAGAGAGAGAAAGGGATCTATAAAGGATCATAGCGTTAAGCATGGGCCCCAGACCTTCTCTCAGCCCTTACATTTTTTCCATTTAGGAGTTTATAAAACACCATTATTTTCTTGTAAAAAGACAAAACAGAAAGAAAAAAACCTCCAGAGTCCCCTGAAAGAGAAAAGGATAGCAGCAAAGGGATGGGAGAGGGTGGGGGGCGGGCAGGGGGTGGGGGGTGGGGGGTGGGGGGGGGGGTGGGCCCGGGGGAAGCTGGTATGAAGTTGCAGAACGAAGACTAAGCTTTCTTTTCCAACAGTAACTGGAAGATATCCTTTCCTATCTTCTTGCTCAGGCCCAAAACACTGAGCCTTGAAGAAGTGAAGCACTTAGCCCTTCAGTAAACACATGGAGAAGACAGCTTCCAGGGTGCTCACATCTCAAAGGTTAAGGGGCTTTTCACACAAACAGTGTGAAACCACCTCATTTCTTTTCACCTACATTCCTAGTACAAACGAGTACATGCTAAATTTTCATATGTCCAATTTTGCAATTACTCTAATGAATCTGAACTCTTATCGGCTAGCCTAGATCCAATGAAGCCTTGGAAAGTACCTTGGCCCAGCCTTTTGAGAACATTTTTGGTTGCTCCTGTT